>NW_008359324.1:2282998-2296592 GCF_000622305.1 Nannospalax galili
AAGTACTTTAAAGCTAACTATATATCATTGTAGTCAATTCTTGATATAATTTGTTTTTAATTTAAAAGAAAAATAGTATTTTCTTTGACATGCCAAGCTAAATTTAGGTTGTGATGTGTGTTATGTGGTGATTTTCATAATTATAAGTTCTAATTTTAAAAGTTTTCAATCAGGGCTGGAGAGATAGTTCAGTGGATAAGAACACTGATTGTTCTTTGGTTTTCATTTGCTGTTGCTTTTCAAGTGTCTTACCTGCAATGTTAAGTCATTTATTTCTGTTCTTTTCAATTTTTTGATGTAGGCATTTAGAGCTATAAACTTCCCTCTAAGGACAGCTTTCGGGGTGTCCCAGAGGTTTTGTTGTGTTGTATTGTCCTTTTCATTTAGTTCTTGGAATACTTTTATTTCTTTCTTAATTTCTCTTTTGACCCATTCATCATTCAGGATTGTGTTGTTTAATCTCCATGTGTTCATGTGGTGTTTAGGGCTTCTTCTGGTATTAATTGTAAGCTTTATTGTATTGTGGTCTGATAGAATGCATGGAATTATTTAAAACTTTTTGTATTTGTTGATGTTTGTTTTTTGCCGCAGTATATGGTCGATTTTGTAGACGGTTCCATGGGGTGCTGGATAGAAAGTATGTTCTTTGGTACTTGAGTGGAATATTCGGTAGATGTCTGTTTAGTACATTTGATATATGATATTGTTTAATTCAGATGTCTCTCTGTTACCTTTCTGCCCTGTTGACCTATGTAATGGAGAGAGTGGGGTATTGAAGTCCCCTACTATTAATGCTTTGGGGTTAATTTGGGTCTTAAAGTCCTGTAGTATTGTTTTTATGGAGTTGGGTGCACCAGAGTTTCATGAATATATGTTCATAATTGTAATATCTTCTTGATTTGTTGTTTCTTTGATCAGAATGTAGTTGCTCTCTTTATTTCTTATGATTTGTTTTAGTTTCAAGTCTATTTTGTCAGATATTAGATTTGCAACACCTGCTCTTTTCTTAGTACCATTTGCTTCATATATTTTATTCTATCCTTTCACTTTTACATAGTGCCTGTCTTTGAAATTGAGATGAGTTACTTGCAGAAAATAAAAAGATTAGTTTTGTTTCTTAATCCATTCACCTATTCTGTGTCTTTTTACCAGGGAATTCAGTCTGTTAATATTTAAAGTTATTAATGAAAGATGAGTATTGAATCCTGTCATTTTCATTTCTGTTTTCATTCTTGATATAGCTGTGCTTTTCCACAGTTATACCTTCATTGGATTTCTTTCTGCAATCTCTTGCGTATAGTCATTCCTGTCTTCGGGCTTGTCTGGGACTCAAGACTAGAGACCCCAGACCCACAGAAGTGCCACCAGAGCCGGCCTTGGTAAGTTCTGCTGGCCTTTGTCTCTCTCTCTCTCTCTCTCTCTCTCTCTCTCTCTCTCTCTCTCTCTCTCTTTTTTTTCTGTACAGCCAGTGTTTTTACTATGATATGCCATGCAGAGCTTCTTTTCTGGTCCTGTTTATTTGGTGTTCTGTGTGATTCTTTTATTTGTATGGGCATATCTTTCTTTAATTTTTGGAAATTTTCTTCCAAAAATCTGATGAAGACTTGATCCATGCCATTATCTTGGGATTCCTCTCCTTCCCGTATACCTATGATTTGAAAATTTGGTCTTTTTATGGTGTCACACAATTCCTGCATATTCCATTCTTGTGATTTCTTAAATTTTTCATAATCTTTGCTTGAGTGGTCTAGTTCATCCACTTTATCTGCAGTCTAGATACTCTGTTTTCCATTTCATTCACCCTATTAGTGAGACTTTCTCTTGTCATTTCTAATTGGCTTACTGAGTGTTTAAGTTCCTTCTTCATTTCAGCCTGAGTATTCTTCAATATTTCTAGCTCTTTTTTAATTCATTCAGAAGTTTATCCCTATCTTCCTACAGTTCTTTGATTTCTTTGTTTGTATGTTCTTTGAATTCACTGTATACTTTTATCATGTTTATAATTGTTCTTTTGAGTTCCATGTCCTGCATTATCTCTAGGGGTTTCTCATTGTACTCCTCTAGAAGACTATTGATATTTGTTGGGGATATGTTATTTTGGTTTTTCATGTTATTTTTTCCTTTGTGATTTTGACATGTGAATTTCTTTTGTATTTTCTGATTCTTGTGTGAGACTCAAGGCTTCAAGTTCAGGTCTGCTTCTTTTTGTAAACTTTAGCTATCTTTTTGGTTTACTTTTTGTGCATGAAAAGCTGGTTCCTGCAAGCTTCTGGTTCTCTTTTTTTATTTTATATTTGAGAGGCCAGATTGTTTTTGTCTTCAGGAGTTCCCACAGAGACCAAAGTCAGATGAGGATCAGATGCTCTCAGTGTTTTTCCTAAGGTCTGGATCCCTCCAGGAAAAGTTTTGGCCTCGGGAATTTGGGGGCTGGACTGGCCTGGGAGGAGGGCCCAGGAAAGATGCTGGTCTAGGGCAGCTTGTTGCTGTGCCACCAAGAGATGCAAAGGAAGATGGGGCAGGAAGAGGCCCCAAGGCCTTCTGCGGACAGCACTGAGGAGCTTGGTTGGTCTGGATGCAAAGTATAAGGTATCAGTAAGGTCAGCCCCAGGATCCAGGAAAGAGGCAGCCAAGGGAAGCAGAGGGGTTGAGGGTGGGACCAGCATCTAAGAGGTGCTGGGAGAGAGACTGGTGGGTTTTGCAGACCCAGGAAGCAGAGGGAGGTGAGGGTGAGCCAGGCCCAGAGGGCTCCTGGGGACCCTGGAAGAACTGGGTTGGTTTGCATGCAAAGGATCAGGAAGAATTGGTTGTTCCCCCCAGTTCCTGAGGCACCAAGAGAAGGAATGGGACAGGTCTCAGGCTAGGAGGAGAGAAGGTCAGCGAAGATGGGAGGGCATGATCAACTTACCTCAGAGAGAGGCCTCTGAGTAGGAGAGAGGCCTGTGGATCATGCAGGCCCAGTGTAGCAGAGAGAGGTGCTGTTTATTTTTTTTAATGTATATTTTTGTTGAATTTGTATGCATTTCATGAATATATATTAATCATCTTTAGATTCCCTCTCCCATCTGCAGCCCCTCCCATAACATACCCAGAGAGTTCTTGCATTCTTTCATATATGTTGAGCCCTGTTGAGTCAAGTGTGTGTACCTAGATGTCGCTCAGTGTGTCTTGCTCCAAGTCCTGTGTCTGAAGTTATGTACTGTCTTCAGGATTAGGGTTTTGCCTTCAAATTCTGGGAGGTAATCAAGGGCTGTGGCCATAGGTTGTGTCATTTTTGAGTCTCTTGGACTACTCTGACAAACAATTTGAAGGAATGTTTCTCCTGTTTGGCACTTTGTTTCTTTTTATACAGTCTTTAGATGTGCATATGTATTCGTGCAAAGGCATTGTATGTGTGTTTTTCTGTAGGATTTTTAACTAATATATTTCCCTCTGGTTTCTCAAAGCATCTAAGCTTTATTTTTCTCTCATCTCTCTCACCCAATCTAAATTTTCCTCCTCGCTCTTCAGTTAAAGTACCTCCATTTCTCCTTGACAATACCTGTCTCCTATTATGGCCCCTCTCTTGAGCTCCTTTTCCCCCTTTTCTCATATATCCTTCCTCCTCTGTTCCCAGTTTCACACCCCCATTTTCTCCATTTCGCCCTTGGTAACATCTATCTCCTACCATTCCCCTCTCTCTGGCTTTTTCTTTTCTTTTACCTCCCTGGTCCTTTCCATTGTCCTGGCTCCTTGATATATGCTTACAAATGAGAGAGAACATATAACACTTGTTTTTCTTGTATACTTCACTTAGTATAATAGTTTCTAGTTCCAATCATTTTCCTTCAAATTGATGTCATCATTCTTTACCTCTAAATAAACTCCATTATGTAAATGTACCACACTTTCATTACCCACTGGTCAGTTGAGGGACATTTAGGTTGTTTTCATTTCTTAACTATTGTGAAAAGAGCAACAATAAATATTAATTTACAAGTATCTGCATTAGGATGAGTCCTTTGGTATATGCCAAGGAGTGATAAAACTTGATCATGTGGTAGATTCACTTTTAGTTTTTCAGTAGTTCTCCATACTTCTTTTCTGGTTCTTTAAATATATTTTAAAAGTGTTTCCTAGTTATCATCTAGATTTTTTTGAAGTCTTCTGTATAATATCACCTGCCTTTTCTGTGTCTTTTATTTTTGATTTCTTACATTTAGGAAAAATTTTATTTATCCAAAAACTTTCATACAATAAATTTTGACTATATTGACAAGCCTTCATCCACTGCCACCCTTACCTTGCCATCTCCTACATCTCTCATCCCCGATTTCATGTCTTCAATTAGTAAATGAAAAACCCAGCCCATCTTACATAAGCCATCTGATCTAGGTGCCAGAGAAATCATATCTCATCAGAGTGTCAGTGATCTATAATTTTTGCACACAAGTGTGTCAAAGTAGGGGCCAACCCACTTTTCTTTTCACATTTTTTTTGGTTCAGGATAGACCCAGGTTTCCTGGAATGGGATTTTCATACTTAATATCCATTTCTCTTATATATTGCTTAGAAATATCAAGTAGGGATTTCTCTTTCTCATGGCAGTGGCAAATGCTTGTTTTTTTTGTTTTTATTTGTTTTTTTTCACTAAAATTTGTTGTTTGGAGCCCAAGTACACGTAGGTTACACTTTTGTTGTTTCCAGGCCTAGCTTGGCAAAATGAACCCACTATGGAACAAGGCATTCTCCAATATGTTGATTGCCGATAGGGCTTTACTCTGATTAGAAGCAGAAGCCACATTCTCAGAGCTTGCAGCAATTAGTTCACAGGCCTTCAATCCAAGATTCTCTGATAGCAGGTGGAAAGTTTAACAGTTACATATGGCGGCATTACAACTCTAGTGTAGTTTCTGAAATTTGTAGAACTCAGATGTTATTGAGGACTATAGGAAAGTCTTGACAATCACTGGGTGATGACTGTGGCTAGCTGATCATGGATGTCACCAGGGCACCCGGGACTCCAGTCTGCCTTGGCCTTACCCACTATTGGGCATGGACAGCCAGGCCAGTACTGTCCTGCTGCTTTGCATGGATGACCAGGCTAGCACCGTTCTGTCATCTTAGACTGCCTCATTATTTTCCCTCTTATTTGCCAAGTCCTGAGTTCAGAGTTTTGAGAGCAATATAATGTCACTGGAGAGATGGCTCAGTGGTTAAGAGCAGTGGCTGCTCTTGTAGAGGAGTTGGGTTCAATTCCCAGCACCCACATATGGAGGCAAACAGCCATCCATAACTCCAGTTCCAAGGGATCATCTGATACCTTCTTCTGAGTTATGTGGGCATTAAATGATATGTGTGTACTTACATACATGCTGACAAAACACTCATACACAAAAAATAAATAGAATAAAATAATTTTTCAAAAAGATTCTTAATAAAATGAAGAGTCCTGGAGTCATGGTTTATGTCCTTTTGTTGGGAGTCATTGTGACCATGCACTGCAGTCCTGGCTTTCAGGTATTTGGTTTCTTACTTGTCAGGGTCTGCGTTCAGAATTTTGAGATCAGTATGGTCAGGCACTTGCGTCTTCTTGTGTGATAAGGTTCATTCATCACATAGTCCATTGCATCCATTCAGTCTCTTGGGAGCCAGTCCACCCCAGGCCCGGAGGCCATTCTTTTTTCTTCTCTTCCTTTTAAAATTAAACTTAACAATTAATTCATCATTAGTTTGTATATGATGCCTGTAAGTGGAGGTGCGTGCATGCCATAGAACTTGTGTGGAAGAAAGAGGAGAGCTTTTAGGAGCCAGTTTTCTCTTTCCACCTCTTTGTGCCACAGACTCTCTTGTTATTCCATGGTGCATACTCCAGGTTAGCTGGGCTAACCAGCTTTGGGGTGAAACTCCTGTCTCTGCATTCTGTTTCTTTGTAAGAATGCTGAGAATACAGAAGCACGCTACTGCCTCGTTTTCTTTTTCTTTTATTTTTGACATGGGCTAAAGGATCAAATTCAGGTCATCAGGCTGTTGCAACAAACAAATTTACCCCCTAAGCAATTTTTCCAGTTTTTCTATTTCCTCTGGTTAGTTTGGCTATGAGTTTCTCAATCTTGTTTATCTTTTTAAACATCCAATTCTTGGATTGATTCTATGGTTTTTTCTTTAGTCTCTATTTCATTCATTTGTGCCCTGATCTGTATTATTTCTTGCCTTCTACTCAATTTGAATTGGATTGCATTCTTTTTCTAAGTCCTTAAAGTCATCATTGGATTATTTATTTGAAATTTCTCGATTTTTTAAAAAAAATTACGTATAGCTACAACATTTCCCTTTTAGAATTACCTTAGATATCCCAAATTCCTGGTAGGTTGTGCTTTCATTTTCCTTTTATTCTATATATTTTCCACCTGAGTTCTCAAATAATTCAATGGTCATTGAAGAAGCTCCTATTTCATGTCCAGTTTGTTTGCTTTCTAACTTTATTCTACTAATAAGACACAATAAATTATTTTTATTTCTGTTATATACTTAAGCTGGACTTGGTGGTACACACCTTTAATCTCAGCACTTGGGAGGCAGAGGCAGGGGGATATTTGTGACTTCAAGGCCACCCTGGTCTACATAGTGAGTTCCAGGAGTACAGAGAAACCTTGTCTCAAATAGACACACACAAAAAAAAATTTATTTGTGTTCAAAATGTGGTCAATTTTCAGAAGGTTCTATTGGCTCCTGAAAAGACTATGCACTTCATATTTGTTGGATGGATTATTCTGTAGATACCTATTATATGACCTATTATGTATCTATGGAGTAGTTTAACCCTCAAGTTTATTGATTTTGATTATGGAAGGTTGATCTAAAGATGCAAGTGTGTTTTTATATTTGCACACTATTTTTTAATATTGACCTATCTTACTTTTGAAGCCCATTAATTAGGTGGTTTTTTTTCTTGTGTGTGTAGGTGTTGAGTGCTGTGTATGTGCATGGGTTGCACCTTCTGCATGTGTGCAATGACTTCTCTATCACTCTCTGCTATATTCCTTTGAAGGTGAGCCTCTCCCTGAACCTGAAGCTTGTACAATTTTCCTGAAAGGCTGGCAGTCACCAAGCTTAACAGTCCTCCTTTCTTTGTCCCCACATTTTTGGAATTTCAGGTTTGCATAGAATTATGCCTGATTCATTATTATGCTGGGATCCAAGCTCAGATACTCATGTTTGCAAAGCAAGTGCTTTTGTACAGTTAACCATCTTTCTAACCCCTGTGATTTATAAAATTGTGAGTCCAAAAATTTGGTCCATATATATTTATAATCGTTTTATCTTCTTGAAGAATTGTTTTATATTTATTAACTTGAAGTCTCATTCTTTATATTTTCTTACTATTTCAGGTATGAGAATAACTATGACAATTTGCTTTTGGCTCTCATTCAATTCATAGGTTATGTAGTTTGAGGAAAACTGATGGAATTGGAGATCATCCAGTTGAAATAATCCATTCTTGCAAATTACCTTAGTGATAAAATAATCTGACAAAAAAGATCTAAAGGAGATAAATAGAGAAGAACACTGATGAGAGCAACAGGAAAAACAGAGGGTGATGATCAGAAAATAATAACCTTGTGACACTGTGGCATAATGGATTAAAAATGACAAGTGTTTTCTTATTGCAAAGAAATAAGTGGTTGGTTGAGACTTTAGAGAAATTGTATTTAATCTAGGTGTGGTGGTGCATGCCTTTAATCGCAGCACATGGGAAGCAGTGGCAGGCAGATCTCTGTGAGTTCAAGGCCAGCCTGGTCTACATACCAAGTTCCAGGCCAGCTGGGCTACAGGGAGACCCTGTATCAAAAAGATTGAGAGAGAGGGAGAGGGAGAGGGAGAGGGAGAGGGAGAGAGAGAGAAAGAGAGAGAGAGATTGTATTTAAAGTGAGATGGGACATCTTGGTAATTTACATTGTGCTGAAATGATGAAATATAGTGGTCATCACTGACAAAGGTAGTTATTAACCTCATATGAGCTTTAGAAATATAAAGATCAGTTTTGCCATTCCTTGGGATTCAAATCATCCTATGAAAAGGTGAAGGTGTCTGGGATTATTCTAAATTTCTTCTGTAGCCCTGGGTAGAGAGCTAGAAATCCAAGCTCTCCAAAAGATTGGACGGATTGGGAGGGATTATTATCCCCCTAATGAGATACTATACCTTTCCTTCCAAGAAGCCTCTTCTCAGTTTGACTGCTTGCAAAAGGTGCTGGTGCTGGCCTGCCTGGTTTTCTGAGTTAAGACTCAGAAAAACTGAATTTTGTCTTTTACTTTTCTTTATTCTGCTTTCAGGCACTGACCAAAGGCTAAGCATGTTGTCCATGGCACTCTGGCCTTTTCACTCTTTCTTTGAAGCCCCTGTCATCCTGCTATATGGCTGCTTATTGATTGCCACTGCAAACAGCAATCCTTCCTCCCTTCCTTCCTCCCTTCCTTCCTCCCTCCCTCCCTCCTTCCCTCCTTCCTTCCCTCCTTCCCTCCTTCCTTCTCTCTCTCCCTCCTTCTTTCCTTTCTTTTCTTTCTTTTCCTTTTCACTCTCACCTGCTCTGTAGTTTTTCTCTAAAACTCTATTAAAATCATCTTCAAACTTCCTTTTGAGTATGTTTCCAAATTCTTTAATCATCCTCCAAATTAACACTCAGTTTTCCCTACAACAGAACAGATAAATGAAAGTGAATAGCTTATTTATAGAAACAAAGAAACAACAAATGATAAAGTAAAAATGAATTCAGTTGATACTAGGAAATAAAAAACAGCAAAGTAAGGAAACATTAAAAAATGTTCATGTTGTAGTTGCCTGGGGAGATGCATTGCTGAATATAGACATCACATAATTCTGTAGGAATGTCATTAAAATTTTTTTATGTTGATAAGAAGATGAAATGATTTAGGTAATTTCAGAAAACAGAATTTCAATTTGATACTGCACAGAATAAAACAAAAGCTTGTTGATAAATTTTTTTCACCCAGGGATATGGATTAAGAAATTTGAAGGTTGGAGCTGGAGAGATGGCTCAGCGGTTAAGAGCACTGACTGCTTTTTCAGAGGACCCAGGTTCAAATCCCAGTACCCATGTGGCAGCTGTAATTCCAGTTCCAAGGGATTTGACACCATCTTTTGACCTCTGCAAGCACTGACCAACACATTTGCACTTATATGCATGCAGGCAACACACTCATGCACATAAAATAAAAATAAAGAAAATGTTAAAAAAAAAAAAAAAAAAAAAAAAATTTAAAAAAAAAAAAAAAAAAAAAAAAGAATTCTGAAGGTAGGAAGAGGTGGCTCAGCAGTTAAAACCGCTGGCTACTTTTGTGGAAGACCCAGGTTAGGTACCCAGCATACACATGGTGGTTAACAGTCTAATGCCCTCTTCTGACAACATTACATGATACAGGTACACTTTCATAATTCAGGCAATACACTCATACATACAAAATAAAAATAATAAATAAAAATATTAAAAATAAATAATACATAAATTCTGAGGGTACTTTATTTTTATACCCATTCTGAATAAATAACTAAGTACATTATAGATAATGAGGGGTAAGTTTTCTTGACATGCAGTAAAGCAGATAGATGCAAATGAGATCAGGGTAGAACCTATAGTGTGCCCTATGCTGAACCCAAAATCTCAATAGAAGGATGGAAGGATGCACAGGACTGTGAGCAAACAAGAGTTACTATATCTATGTGTGTGTGTGGATGTGTAAATGCTGACAGATGCCAATAGTAATAATAATGCTATAGCAATTAGCATATCTAAGGACTAGAGTTTGGTTTCTAAATGCCACTCCCAATGTAAAAGGAATCTGGTCCTCCTGGCTAATGAGCTATTCAGAAAAACAGATGTGTTCATGTGGGAAATTAAGCAAATCTTGGTGATCTTTTGGTTTTGTGATTTTAACATAAAAGAACATGAGGTATTTTGTTTGTTTTTTGTTTGATACTTGATTGGTAATGTTAAAATGACACAAGAGCCTTTCTGAAACAAAACCCAAATTTAAATTTGAATGAAAATTCCCAGAAAGAAGCTACATCTTCAAACTTAAGATTTGGCAAGGGTAATTATCTATTTAGAACTTCATTGATTGAATAAAATGTATATTGTAGGTCCAGAGCTTAATTATAATTCATCTTGGGCTAAAATAGCTATTCCTTGGCCACCTTTGTGTAAGTTCCAACATCCTATAACTAATAGATAAAAAACAGTTTAGAATGTGTTAACTTAACAAAATCCTACTTTCTACTAACCAAAAGGCTAAAACTGTCATCATGTAACATCTGAGGCCTATAATTGAGATTTTGCCACTTTCCTGTGACTGCCTACTTGTTTCCATCAATGTATTTTAAAATTGCCTTCATTTATCTCTTTCTTTGTTTTGTTGTGACACCAACTTTATAAAATTTGCTTCCAGGTGAGAATGTGAAATTTGGGAAAACCTAAATCTGTGTTCCTGAGCCTTCCTCACTCATATTTGGCTCAAGAATATGTAGCAAGCCCCTGACTAAAAGATATCCACCTCACCATCCTACGTGACTTGGCCTAGTTATTTTCCAGTTTCCCTGAAATTGCCTACACCCTATAGAGACCAGGAATTCTTAGAAGCTGCCACATGTCTGGCTGAGATGAGATAAGCTGCTGCCTAATGCTATATCTGCTTCTCTCCATGCTTACTTTCTTGCTCTGGTGTGTCGATAATAATTTTAAACTTTTACTGACTATGCAAATATGTGCTTGAGTTTGAACCATGATGATTGGCCCCCTTGTGTTCCCACTTTTGAGAAATATCTGAGTATGTATAAAAAGTCCTTGCAGACTCCCTTTGGGGCTGCTCTCTGTATTCCCCAGAGTGCAGGGATAGCCCGGCTGTTAATAAAATCCTTCCTACCTCATGGCTGAATTCTTGGCAGTTATCAGACTATAACAAATAAACCTGTTTTATCTTCTTTGAGGTGAGAGTTATGTGTTCACAGTGACACAATAGTCAAAGTTAAAAAAAATTGAAGAAAGATAGTATACAATTATAATCCCCACCAAAATATTAATGGGCTTGGTGCTGGAGAGATGGCTCAGTGGTTAAGCGCACTGGCTGCTTTTGCAGAAAACCCTGCAGTTCAGTTTCCAGCACCCATATAGTGGCTAACAATCATCTGTAACTCCAGTTCAAGGGGATTTGACCTGCATGAGCATTGTACTCTTTTGGTGCACTAATATAAATGAATTTAAAACATTCATACACATAAAAAATGAAAACAAGTTTCAAAAAATTAATCAGCTCACATGATATAATAAAAAATTAATCAAGGAATGAAAATGAATAGAAATGTTTTGCTGAAGAAGAATTCCAAATTTTAATGGTAAAAAAGTGAAAAATCAACAATCACTTCCTGGTGCATAATTTAGTGAATCAAAGTTTAAACAGAAATAAAATGTTACATATAATATTAAGGTATCTCTGATAAAATATTTAGAAATAGCAAAGTTGAAAATAGTATCTGTCGGGAGCCGTAGGCCCCTACCCCAGGAAATAGCAAGACCTGATTTCTGGCAAAGCTGTTTTTCAGACATCAAGGCTGGCCTGGTTTGAGATTAACCAGATGACTATACTTGAAAGCCTCTCACAAACATGTTGTTCTAACCTGGGCACTTAACGCTTGAGAGACTCCCTCATTTCTCATGTAATTGCTAAGAAACTTTGGTATTACTCTGTAATCATACAAGTGTAACCTCTTAATTGATTTATAACTTGCTATATAGAATTGTGGTGTTACTATGGAATTTACTCTGTGATCAATTGGTGTGGTGTTATTGTGATAATCATTCTGTTAATTGAATTGCTCTACTTCAATGGATTTGTCCCTGCCAACTTCCCCCTCTCCTCCCTATAAAAACTTTGTGTAGATGTTCATTAAATGAGACTTGATCAGAAAGCCTGTCTTGTCTCCATTCTTCGCATCTCTTGTCCCTTTCCATCCCCTCCCCTCCCTCCAGATATCCACGTTGACTGTCCTGAGGTTCGGGACAAGTATCTTTATAGTGGGGAAAAGCGTGTTAAATTAAACATCTTTTTTTTCTCAAATGGTCAAAGTTAACATCAGGCATTCTCCTTCTCTGATGCAGTGACAAAAAGCACATCCGTTTTTCAATATAATCATCACAAAGCATCTGGCAGATGAAAATTTAAAGATATTATAAAAAATAATGGTGCTTTTTCCAAAATTTATTTTTAATGAATTTTTTGTGCATTTCATACAAATGCAATGTAGAATACTGGAGAGATCACAGAGTACAAAAAGGACAATAGAAGATAAGCACTGATGCAATTAAATTAAGAGTACTAGCTGATTTTTCAGAAGCCCAGCACCCACGTGGTAGCCAGTCATCAGCAAGTCCAGTTCCTGGGGATCTGATGTCTTCTTTTTACCTCCATGGGGATTTCAGAACACTGGTGCACTTATATATATGTAGGCAATACACTCATATACAGAAAATAATAATAAAGATAAATTTTAAAAGTTTAAATTTTTTTTTAAATTAATTTTATTTTCTGTGTATATGGGTTTTGCTTTCATATGTGTAAGTGCACTCGTGTCCTGAAATGCCCGTGGAGGTCAGAAGGCATCAGATCCCCTGAAATTGTAGTTGCAGATGGTTGTTAGCCACCACTTGGGTGCTGGGAACTGAACACTGGTCCTCTGCAAGAGCAGCTAGCACTCTTAAACACTGAGCTGTCTCTGCAGCCCTTAAAATATTTTTTTTTAATCAGAAATTCAATTAAGATATATAGTTTGGGGCTGACAAGGTGGCTCAGTAGGTAAAGGCACTTGTTA
Organism: Nannospalax galili; assembly: GCF_000622305.1. Lineage (NCBI taxonomy): Eukaryota > Metazoa > Chordata > Mammalia > Rodentia > Spalacidae > Nannospalax > Nannospalax galili. Next base: position 2,295,857 of record NW_008359324.1, read on the forward strand.
CCAAAACTGACTTACTTGAGTTCAATCTCCAACAGTTGGACAGACCAACTCCTATAAGTTGTCTTCTGACTTACACACACTCGCATGGAAACACACACACATATGCACACATATATTTTTGAAATCTGCATTTTAGTGTAAAATATGCTTGAGTTTTAGTTTCTTAGCTTCTACAAATATCTATGATTTGATAGGTTAATAACATAAAGAAAAACTTGTTGAAGTTATATACCAACTCTAAATTTTTTTTATGCTTCTATGAATCTAAAATTATCACAATACGGAAATTTTTTAAAGTAAATTCTTTTTAGTTCTCTTATCCCTAAAGTGCCCCCGAGAATACTGAAAAGATAAGTTTTTTCATGTTACGTTGTTGAATAGTCAGGGACTTGAGAAAACAACCCAGATACTACATAAACTGCTTTCTAAGCTTCCTGACACTTTGTAACCCCTTTAGGAACAGCCACAGTGTGAAGAAGCAAATGAACAGGAGAACGTCATCTTCTCTTTGCATGTCCAGGAAGAGTAGAAAGACTTCTTCAAAACTCTCAGAAATGAGAGCAGGGATAAGCTAAATATATGTATCATTCCCATAAATTTCATTTACTTAATCATTATTTTTTTACCAAAAAAAAAATCTAAGCATTGTATGAAACAGTAATTCAAAGCAGAAGTTCAATATATTTATCATTTTACTTTTATTCCTCATAGGTGTCTAAACAGAACAATAGCAAAT
>NW_008359324.1:2296714-2302999 GCF_000622305.1 Nannospalax galili
TACATATAATATTAATAATAGTAATAATTCTAATTATTAGATACAGTACATTTTTAAGTCATCTTATTAGAAAAATAATTTACATCTTTATTTTCATCTAAAATTTATTGATACATTCTTAACGTCATTATTTTCCAAGAAAAGTCAGAAAAAATGGCAATAGATATCCAGGACCAGAAAATTTACCAGAAAATTTATATTTAACATATAAATGTCATCATAAATACTAGAAACAAAAATAAAGTTCACTAAGTTATAAAGCAATGAAGGGCAAAACAAAAGTGAAATGATTGATGATATATTGTCACGAGAAGTGAGCAGCTCTTTCTCAACATGATGAAGGAATGATGGAAAACTCAGAAACACATAGGGAAACAGATAAAATGGAGTAATTTAGACCGTGGTGAACAGCAGCAAAAAAACTGTTTCCTGTATAGAATGTCAGTTATTAAATAAATTAGTATTTGCCTTGCAGGAAAATAAACCTCACCGTTGTGACTTTTTTCCAAGGAAAACAAAGACAAATCCTTTTTTTTTAAGTATTATCTCACCATGGTGGTTTGTGGGTACATAGCACTTTTTCCCCACAAAGGGAAGAATGGGCTGCAAGGCACAGAGAGAAGAAAAAAAGTAGGTGGCATTCAATCCTAGTGGAAGACTAGACAATTGATGAATTCTAAAAAGTCTTTGTTCAAGTATTCCTGTGTAGCAAAGGCTTAAGAAAGACTTTGTTTTTGAACACATTAAGGGCAATTCATACCTGAAGCACCTACCAATCTCCACATGGAGATAGAGTAATTAAAATTTTCCACACTTTCCAAAGTTTAAAATAAATTTCATAGTTTTTTGATAAATATTAAAATGCTCTATATGAGCCATGCATACATATAAGTACATATGTAAATGAATTAAAATAATTTTAAAAAGTTTTAAAAATTATGAAGGTTTTGTACATTTCTGCACATTTGAATACCTGTAGTCATGTGCTCTCTTTGCATTTCTCCTGTTTTCAGATTGCCATCTATGTTTGATAAGATGTGAGTGCTACACAGTTTTACCCTGGACAAATGTGAAAGCAGTCCTGAGTGAGCAGATGCAGATGTTTTGAAAGCCTTTGCTCACTTGTCTGATTTCGGCACTCCCGTCTTTTCTCTATGCTGTGATTATCTCCCAGTGCTCTGTAATCAGGCCTCATCAGCTCATGCGGCTTCAGTGTATCCATAGTGTGTTTCTGTGAACCTCACTGATCGCTGCCCTATTCCAGCTGGATGTGGTAGCTTGCTGAGTGAAATTCAGTTCTCTGAATACCGCCTTCCAAGAGCAATTGCCATTTCACTGTTTAGATGATTTTATATGTGTATATGCAGTTCTGTTCTTTTTTCTGAAGAACTTTTATGCTTATTGACAGTGAAAATATCACTGAGTTGCCATTTTTATTTTCATTTAAGTCTCTATTTGAAACCCAGGTGACCTCAAATTTTTTATCCTCCTGCTTCAGCCTCCCAAAATGCTAGGATCACTGGACATGCCTCCTTCATGGTGCCTGATTGTGCATTACTTTATCTGAAAATCAGGATGCCTAATTTTCATTTATAATAACTTCAAAACACCAAACAGTATATTCCTTTGCTTTGCTTGTGTGAAAATTTGATATCATCCTAAGTAGATATTCCTTCTTTTCAACAATTGTAAGTCTTTGATTTTTAAAACTCTAATGCATTAAATTTTCTGTACAACATGCTGAAACTGCATGAAAGATCTTGCTCATATTTGTTACAGTATTCAAGAATGTAAACCTCATTTACATTTCTAACAGGTACGTAGGTGATGATAATTTTGCATACTACCCATTTTTTGTAGTAATATTCTATGAAATATTGGTAACATCACTCTGTGTTCTACTTTTCATCCCATGATAACTCAGTAACATCTTCTGTGTACTCTGATAGATATTATTATCTAATTTCAAGGACCATGCATCTAAGATCCAATAGAGGATCAGTAAGAATAAGGACTTCGAAGTCATTCATGATTGAAATTGAACCTCGGTTTTCTCTGGAACCTCCTTGAACTTCAATTATCTTCACTTCTGAATGAGGATAGCAGCATTTACTTCATAAGAAGGAAACAGATAGGAATTCAACTCTATCCTTCCACATTATTTTTTACTGGAAGGATACTTTATCTACAATCAATACAATAACCAAACCTAGCAATTTTGATACTTAACAGATGTTGTCAAAGAAAAATTAAAATGGAAGTCGCAGGTTAAACATATCCTGAAAGCACTACTTGTTGCAGCATGTCTAAAACTTCAGTGATCGTGCTTCCTCCATGCGCTTTCTTTAATCATAAACTAAACAGAATGAAACTTTGTGACTTTGTCTGTGGCAGTCAATGAAATCATACTAGCAGCTACAGATAAATCAGCATAAGTAGCTTTAGTTGCCTTAAAAGAATGTTAATGTATAACATCCCGTAACAAAAGAGGTGCAATGCTTCCTCCATGATGCATCAGCTGTGCTGTAAGTACAAACACACACACACACACACACACACACACAATATGCTGGTTAAGCATGTGCTTTGATTTTCAATCAGAGTATTTGATAAATAATTCTTATGACAATTTCTTTTTAGGATTATGGAGGCAGGGTAGGGTGGCAGTGATGGCCTTTTTGCTCATAGTCATCATTCATAGCAGTTCGAGCTGGGACCCAGTGGGAGCTCAGCTGGGCTGCCCTCTAGAGTTCTTGCTTCTCCACTTTGTAAGCTTCTTCATGGGGCTGCTTAGACTTCATGATTGCTACACAGAACAAGGATTCTCATGAGAATTGATGTGCATCAAGTCTGTTGGAACCTGGATTTTTAGTGTGAATAATAGTCATCATTGCCATTCTGAAACAGAGACAGGCCTATATATGGAGGTAGAGATCAGAGTATGGAGAACTTCATAACTGTAAATTATGTTAACTAGCTAACTTTTGTCCCAAAGCTGAAATCTGTCATTTTCAACTCTGGAATAATGTGAATATAGTTTGTTTATAATCAGTTTACTTTAGCATCATCATGAGCATGGGTCTGAAAGGAGACACTGGAGTAAGGATGTTTTCAACCATACCAGCTTTTCAACACAGTGCAATAGAACTGAACTGAACTGTAAGAACAAAGGTGAAAGGACAGAGTAGGGAAAGAGACTGCAAACTTGTACCTACAGTTAACTGGAAATGGTGCTTTAGAAAACGTGCAGAACAGTCCTGGTGACAAGGAAGAAGTGAGAAAATGGAACTCCTTATTTAATTTTGGATACTGAGTATAAAGGTGGATGAAAAATTGAGTTTAAATGTACATGAAAGGGGTTAGAGAGATGTCTCAGTGGCTAAGATCACTGTTTGCTCTTGCAGACAACTTGAGTTCCCTTCCAAGTACTGAAATGGAGGTTAACGACATCCATAACAACAGGGTATCTGATCCCCTCTACTGACCTCCACAGGCATTGTATGACATGTTTTCAATTGCATATGTGCAGGCAGTACACTCATATGCATAAAATAAAAAAATAAATAAAAAGTTTTTAAATGTACATGAGAAATTTCAAAATGTTGGTGATATTTTGTGTGTAAATTCATGGTTACTTCATAGACAGATGTTCTAGAAAGAAAGTATAACCCCCCAAAATATTCTATGTAACAACAGATGCCACAAGACATAAGAATGTTTACTATGAAAAAAATTATAGATGTAGTAGATATGTGTGATTTCATATTTCAGAATAGAGTTACAAAGGTAAGTTTTTAAAAATAGAAAATGACACTTTCATAAGATATAATAATTATCTAGCAATAGACTTCAAACAAAAAATACTGGTGAAATACTGCAGAAATAATGTAAAAGATTATATATAATAAAATTGAGTGAATATGAGAAAACACAATTTAATGAAATAGCAGAAAACAATTTATAATTTGAATTTAAATATTCATATGAAAAGTCAAAATGCCTTAAAAAAACATCAATCATGGAAATGAAAAATTCATCAAATCAAATAAGAAATACTGTTGATAGCCTCAGCAATTGACTAGATCAAGAAGAAAGGCTATCCAAAAATATGTCAAAAATCTATCATTTAAAATATTCAGTTCAGAGAAAATAAAGAAAGTAGAACAAATAAAGAAAGGAATGAAGAGAGCCTTGAAGAGTTTGGAGACACCATTAAATGAACGCTTGTATTTTGGGGACATTCAAAAACAAGGGAAAGGGAAATAGCTCAAAGATCTGCTAAAAAATGATATTTGGAAACCACTAATCTTGAGGGATATCTAGACACTGAAGTGCAGGGAGACTGGAGGACCTCAAAGAGTGATAATCAGAAGTTATCCTCACAGAGACATATTATTGTCAGACTCCCAAATGCATAAGAAAATGGAAACATATTAAAACTTTGAAAGTGCCAAGTCATATTTAAAGGGATCCACATTAGACCGTGTAGATTATTTGTCAAAACCACTATAATGTATAAGGAAAAGGAATCACATTCTGAAAGAAAATAACTTCTACCCAAGAATTCAGCTGACTTTCAGAAATATTGGAGAAATATTGATTTTTTTCTAAGACAAGAACAATAAATGGAAGAATTTGTTTCCATAATACAAGCTATAGTGGTTTAAAGGATAAATATCCATCATAGGTTCATGTATTTAACACTTGGTCCCTAGTTTGTTGATGGTTATGGAACTTTTAGGGTGTAAAATCTTGCTGGAGGAAGCACATCATTCAGGGTGGGTTTTTAGTATTTATAGCCTTGATCCACTTTTTCCTCATTCTTTCTACTTCCATTGTGGATAAAGATATATGATCATTTAACTTCCTGCTCCTACTGCCATCCCATCCCAGCCATTCTGGACTCTAACTCTTTAGAGCTATATGCAAAGATAAACTTTTTTCCTTAATTTTCTTCTGGTCATGATATTTTATGACAGCAACACATAAGTAACTAATACACTAGTGCTGCAGATATTTATAGGAGTCCTATATACAAAAGTACAAATTCCACAAGAAAATAAAATGAATCAAACCTAATTGATATAGTAAATGACTGGCCCCCAAAATGAGCACAAAAGGAAGAAAGGATTTTCAGAAGAGAAGTATCTAACAATATGAGTGAATCTTTACCTGTAAACATTAATCTGAAGTATAAATAAACTAAATGTTACAATTTAGATGGAATTTTTTTCTTAAAAATGATCTACTTGTGATGTCTATTTGGTCTATTTTCTTTGGTTCATTTCATTAGTGAAGACAAATATGAATTTGTATAAGTAACTTTTTGGTTGCTGTGATAGAAACTCCATCACCAAGGGAGCTTATAAAAAGAAGAGTTTAGTTAGCTTATGATTCCAAAGGGGAAAGAGTCAGTCAATCACAGCAGGAAGGCATGGTGGCAGAGGTTGTTGGAGGTGGAGCAGAAGCTAAGCTCTCACATTGTCAAGCAGGCACAGGAAGCAAGAGAACAACTCAAGATCCAGCAAGGCTTAAGAACTCTCTAAGCCTGGACCCAGTGACCTGCTTCCTCCAGCATGACAACACTTTCTAAGACCTCCCAAAATAGCACCACCAACTGGGGAAAAATGTCCAAATACTTGGAGTCTATGTGGGTCATTCTCATTCAAACCACTACAGGATTAAAGATGAAATAATAGGAAGAAAAAGTATATCTACAAATATAGAAACCAATAATGATCAGGAAAAAAAATCAGACAAAATACAAAATGCATAAATATAAAACACATAATAAATAAATATAAAATACGTAAATCAGATGAATTGGACTTTAAGCTAAAAACTGTAGGAAGTCATTGAATAAATGACCTAGGGATCAATTGAATAAAACGATATTATTATCAGAAATGTGTATGCACCTAAAGAATAAAGTTGCCATCCTTTTCCTAAATATTTTCCCAGTTCCATTTCTAGTACAATATTCTTGTCACCTGCCTTGTGCATTTCTCTTGATTCCTCTTGACTCCAGACTCCTGAAAACTCCTCCAGCCACATATGCAGGACCATGTGTCTGTCTCTCAATGATTCTCAGATTTTGACTCCCAAGCCCTCATTACCATCTGTCCATACACCTCATGTGACTGAGCAACCCAGGGAGCAAACTTGTGCCTCTTACGCATAGTCATTCTCCCCTAGCAGCTGTTCAAAGTCCTACTCACTGCCTTCCAGGCACCTGGCCCACTTGAATTCAGGTACCAAATAAAGAACGCTGTTTCCCCCATATAT
>NW_008359324.1:2303082-2331226 GCF_000622305.1 Nannospalax galili
GCTTATTCCAGAGAATATCTGACTCTCAGAGGAAGACTTGAGATTGAGCATGTGGTCCTTACTTCCAACCCCACAGAGGAAAACATCACAACCCTTTTATTGTCCAGTTCCACTCTGAATACTAAAAGCAAATTCACTAAAAGAAGAAAGGCAATTTGAAGAAATAGAAAGAAAGAAAGAAAGAAAGAAAGAAAGAAAGAAAGAAGAAAGGAAGAGAGAGAGAAAGAAAGGAAAGAAAGAGAACGAAAGAAAGAAAGAAAGAAAGAAAGTGATGGGGAAATATGGAAGGCGTTGGAGGAGAGGGAGTGGGCATGAATTTGAAGAGAGGAAGAAAAAGAGAAAGAGAGAAAGGAAAGAAAGAAAACTTAACGAACAAACTACTTCTAGATGTGAAGTCCTGGTACAGAAACAGGACACTTGCCATAAACAAATACAAAGTGAGAAACCAAGATAATGGTGTCCTCCAAAAATTAATAATTCTATATTAGTACCCCATGATGAGAATGACCAGGAAGAAATTTCAAAGTATTTAAAAGAATGATTACAACTACATTCACTCAAGTCAGAGAAAATATGAATATACTCTTATAGAACCATAACAAAAAAACTGAATGAAATGAGAGACAGTACAAGATATGCAAATAGAATTGCTGAAATAAAACTAAAATTGAGAATATTGGAAATGAAAAACTCAGTTAGCCAAATAAAAATGTAACAGAAGGCTTGACTAATGAATGGACCTTGTGGAAATCACAGTATAAGGGCTGGAAGACAGCATAGTGGTGGTAGTTATGAGAAATGCCTTCCTCCCACAGGCTTATGTATTTAAACGCTTGGTCCCTGGTTGGTGATGTTGTTTGGAGAAGTTATGGGTCCTTTAAAAAATGGAGCCTTGTTTGAAGAAGTGCATTACAAAGGATAGGCTTTAAGCTTCACCCCACCTTCTGTTCTCTGTCTCTCTGTTGCTTGTGTGTGAATGAAAATGTGATCAGCTACTTTCCTGCTGCTGTTGCCATTCCTGTTGCCAGGCTTTTCCTATCATTGTGGACTCTACATTTCTAATGTAAACCCAAAATAAACATTTTGTTCCTTAAGCTGCTTTTAGTCATTATTCTGGTTTGTTTCTTCATTGCTGTGACAAAACACTCTGACCACTACCAACCTAGGGAGGAAAGGGTTTATTTATCTTATATCTCTTGGGTCACAGTTCATCAGGGAGCCCAAGGTAGGAACTCAGGGCCAGAACTTGGAGTCAGGAGCTGGAGCACAGGCCATGGAGGAACACTGCTTACTGGCTTGCTCCCTTGGCCCCTGCTCAGCCTGCTTTCTTATGCAACACAGGCCCACTGGCACCACCCACAGTGAGCTGTGCCCCTTAGACATGGCCACAGGCCAGTCCAAGAGAGGAAATTCTCCAATTGAGGCTCCCTCAACCCAGGTGTGTCAAGTTGACACTAAAGCTATCCAGCACAGTCATGAATATTTTATCAAAGCAATAAGAAAGTAATTAATACAGTCATGCATAAAAGATGGATATGACTACCATAACACAGGCAAAGAAACTATTATCAATAAAATCATAGAAGAAAGTTTTCCAGACCTATAGAAAGAGTTGCCCATTTAGATAGAAGAGGCCTAGAGAATACCAAATAAGTAGGACTAGAAAAGACATTCCCTAGGACATATTATATAATTTAAAACTATAATGGAGTAAAGAAATGGCTTAGTACTAACTAGAGTTCAGTTCCCAGCTCCAGCATTAAGCAGCTCAAAACCACTTATAATTACAGTTTCAGGGGATGAAACACTTTGTGTGGCTTCTATGGGCACCTGCACACACATATGTGGTGTTCACTCATACTGATCTACACACATTATGCATAAATAAGAAATAGTAAAAATAAATTTAAAAAAATGGGCTGGAGAGATGGCTCAGCAGTTAAGAGCCCTGGCTGTTCTTGCAGAAGACCTGAATTTGATTCCCAGCATCTACATGGTGGCTAACAACCATCCATAACTCCAATTTCAGGAGATCCGATGCCTTCTTCTGACCCCTGTGGGTATTGCATGACACTTGTGCATTAGGGGACCTTGCTGCTAAGGTTGTAGTTCTCCATGTCTGGATAGCTCTAAGGGACTCAGTGCTATATGGAAAGATTCCCTTTCTCAGTGGGGGCCTCCTCTTCTCTGCCTGACTTACCTGGAAAGTACCACCAAGCACGGATGTCTGACCTTATTTGGAACACGAACTTTGGCATAGTTACCTACAATAAAACTGCCCCCAGATTTTCTCTATATGATAATTAGGCATTGCCCCATAGTCGGATGATAGAATCCCCCTACCACATGTAAATAAAACATACTATGAGCACCTATCAGCTGAAGCTTTGGCTGCTGCCTCCACACTATATTTTCCCTAACCCCCACTGAATAAACGGAGCTGTATCATTGAAGCTGACTCCCCAGAAAGTCTTTTCCATCATGCTCACTGGCCATCCTGAACCCGTTTGCCACTTCTGCTCCCTTCGTTCTCGTGGATCTGTGGCCAACAGCCCTCGAGGGGAGGGAGAGACCCACAGCTGACACCTGAATATGAGGCTCCTGGAACACATGGAGTTTGTGAGTACCCCCTCTCTCCAAGAGGGTAGCACCAGCTTTGCCTTAGCCATCCCACCCTTGAGGATCGGCTGTCTCTCATCTTTTTCCTCCTTTTAGTTTAAGTCTGAGTCTTCATGTGGGATCGTTAAAGACAAAGGAGAAATTGAGGCTTTCTGATCAGGGCTACCCCTGATGTTAGCCAAAGGCTCTTAGCCCTCTGAACAGACCCTGACTGCCTGCCTGGGTGTAGACAAGACCCCCATCTATACATCTTTCTAATGCAAAAGCCGGTAACGAAATGACAAGTTAATTGGTCTTAGAGACAGTCACCGGATCTCTAAATTTGTGTGCAGCCTTGTGCTGTGGACTAGGTGGAATTCTCTGTGGTGTTTGCTCTCAGGCATGTTCCCCTAGGAATTGGCTTTTCACCCCCCTTTCCTTTTCCATCTTGAACAACACCCCTAGAAACATAAAATCCCCAAAGTTCTAAGGGGTTTTCACACAGGCTTTGAATTCAACTGCTAAAATAACAAACTTCCTTAATCTGTTTTGTTATCTTGCCCCCAGGGCACTCAAGCTCAAGCGAAACCAGTTAGGTGAGAATTTAAGTTGACCTGCCATGGACAAAAAGGCACTTAGGCTCCAAGTGCCCCATAACATAAACAGAAACAAAGGATTTAAAGTGGCAGGTGGCCTTGAACCACTTAAAGAATTTAAGGTGGCTTGCGCCACAGACAAACAAAAAAAAAGATTTTAAAAAGCCACTTTTTCCATAAACTTTTTCTTGGGGAAGGGGCTCATCATAGAGGACCACCCCATGTGGAGGGCTTTCTCCTGTAGTCCTCTGTGCCCCCACAGGCTTCCTGGTGAGAATTTAAATTGACATGCCCCATGAAAAAGAAGAAGGGGTGGGGGAGTCTCTCTCTCTCTCTCTTTGCTTTACTTTCAGTTAATGCCTTCGTGAGGGTCTGGATATGGTTTGGGGACAACTGAAGCCTCTTGGTCAGAGAAAATCCCCATTATTGACTGAAGGCCCCCTGCCCTCTTTCCAGACCCCAACAGCCTGACTGGGTGTTGGCAATAACCTTTACAACAATCATAAAAATCTTTCAACACAGCAACCAGTTAAAAGTCACAAGGACAGTTGCCCATTTTTTAAATCTGCAGCTAGGCTCATGTCTGTCAAAACGTCTCAATCCCACAGTGGCAGGCTGCCTCGGGAACACTGAACACCACTAACAACACTTCCTTTCTTTTCTATAATGGGGAATTCAGCACCATGCCAAAAAAACCTCCAAATTCGCTCCCTTAGAGCCCTACTTAAATCAAGAGGACTTAAGATTTTCCAAAAGGAAGGCTCAATATTTTGGAATGAAGTATTTCAATTTGAACCCTGGATCCTGTCAGCAGACATTTCCAACCCAGAGGCCTGGACCCATGTTACCTATCTGGCTTGTAAAAAGGAAATCCAAGAAAGGCACCATTTTCCCCTTTCCTTCCTCCCTGTGATAGCTGCCAACCAACATGCTTAGGAAACCCACCTAAGGCTGAGGAGAATTTACTAGTACCAGGGGATAATAAAGGGGAGGGTTCAAATAATGAAAAAGAACCTGAAGATTGCCCAACAGCAGATTCGACTGCCCTAAAAAATAAAGAAAAAAAATCCTGAAGATTGCCTGGTAACAGATTCAACATCCCCAAAAATAAAAAGTGACCAAATCAGACAAAAACCACCCATCAACAAAAATAACCTTTACCCCCTCTCTTCCCCCCTATGAATCCTCATGGACTGATTTAACAGACCCAGATGTTAAAACCCAGACTTCAAAAACTTCCAAAGATTCCCAGATAAATCCTCCTCCCCCTTCACCACCAGAGCCACCATCTAAGGCACCACACCCCACAGCCATTGAACAGTTCTGTAACCTCAGGGATGATGGGAGCTATTGCCCCCAGGATCCTCATCCACAATGGCCTCAGGACCCAAAAACCCCCTCCTGTAGAAGCTTTCTCTGTTAACTTACAAATAACAAGGCAATGTCCACTGGCTTGGTACCCCTTCCTGGCAGCAGACTTAAAAGAACTATGCTGAGCTGTCCATGACGATGGGATCCATGCTTCATGGAACAAATCTGTATTACAAACCTTTAATACTAACCTCTTAACCCCAAAGGACTGGAGAGATATCTGTAGATCCACCCTCCCCAGTCCATTATTTGTACAACGGGAGGCTTTATTTAGAGATGAATGCCTGATGCAGGTTAAAAAGAATGACATACATAATCAACAACTAAGAACACAACATGGACAAGATCCACCACCTAGATTTATAGATTGGAATATGACCAATTGTTCGTTCAGGGCAATTTTTCCACAGTAATCCAGCAAGCTGTAATTCCTACAGGCCTGGGACCACCTAACCCCCATGTCCACAGGGCCTGGAGAGACCTCTTCATTAACCTTCCTAAAGCAGAAACCAACTGAAACCCTCCCAGACTTTATACTAAGAGTACAGGCCTTTGTAGCTGCAACCCTGCCTAACTCAAAATGTTTTAAATGTGGAGAAACTGGACACTGGAAAGAAAATTCCCCAAAAAACTCTTCAGCCAGCCCCCCCCCCCAATACTATACTCTGGAGATTTTGTGTCAGGGAAACATTTCAAGGAAAAAAATAAAATAATCAGAACCACAGACTGCCCCCTCGTGGGCTGTCAAAAACCAATAGAAATCACAATATACCCATATGCTAGCAGATACAAAACTAACAAATATGTTTGATTTCCTTTCCGACAGACAGATCCATCATGCCTTTAGAAAGTTGATACATATGGGGGCTGCCGCTATTTCAATCCCTGTAGGTTGGAACTAGGATTAACTGGGGGATATCACGGTATAACAGGACAGAAAAGACCCATCTACCTAAAGGATAATAAGTATCCCTATGGGAACCATGACTATTCCCTAATATGTGTTGCAGATCCATGGGATGATCGCTGGAGTGTTGGAGTAATGGGAAAATTCTACCCAGGTGCATTCTCTAGCTACCCTACAGCTGACTTTCATATCTCTTGAGAGCTTGTACCTGCATCTAAGCCTGTGCTAAGTCATCATAATATTATTCTACAGGAAAAACAGAGGACCAGATAAGATCAACCATGTCCTGGAAACAATACATTCAATATGTTGCTAACTTTCTTCCATTCACCACCCACCCTAATGCCTCTAACTGTTCCTTTTGTGCATCCAGCAATAGACCTTTACTGACAGCAGTACCAGTTAATACCACCCTTCTTTACCCAGAAACAGAAAAGATTTCACCGACTCTCATCTGATGGATATTCCCTTATTCGAACTATCCAATTTGCATATGAGTAGGCAAGAATAAGCCTACTCATTACAAATGCCTCACTAACATTACTGTCTCCAGAACAGCATGTGCCACCCCTTCTCTTTCGATGGTCCAAAGGAAAAGCCCAGCACTATAACTCCTCTTTGTTCACCTTTTGTGTACCTGTACTGATTACTCCCCAGGTGTACCCATTTGAGGAAGAAGAGGCTGCCATATTCCTTCACAGCCACCAGAGGAGATAAATCTTCATCCACCTGCTAGTGGGATTTGGACTCGCCCTCTCCCTGGGTGCCGGAGGCAATGTGACTACTGTTATTGTACAATCGCCTGGCAGGAGACTTTCGAGACAAACTTGACCAGGCAATGGCATCCACGACTGACAGCCTTGAGTCTTTCCAATGACAAATGAACTCTTTTGCTGGAGTTGTGCTCCAGAACAGAAGAGCACTAGACTTAATAACTGCTGAATACGGGGGGACATGTGAAGTACTAGGAGAGGAATGCTGTTTTATTATAAATGAACCAAATGTTGAAACCAAAGTTAATACTCTCAAAAAACTTCATAATGATCTATTTTCAAGATTTCAACCCACCAAACAATTAGGTTGGTTTAGTAACCCCTTGTTTTCATGGCTCCTACCCTTTGTTAGCTCCCTGATAATGCTGTGTGTCATTTTGATGCTTGCTCCGTGTTTCATACAATTTCTTTGCTAACAAATTAGTACCATTGCAAAAATTACTACCAATCAGATCATGGTCCATTATCAAACTTTTGATTCTCCTGAGATAGGTGATTTGGCTCTTAAAGCTTGTGATGATACTTCTCCATTTAAAAACTAACCAGGGGGAGAGTTGGGGGACCCTGCTGCTAAGGTTATAGTCCTCCATGTCCGGATAGCTCTAAGGGGCTTGGCGCTATATGGAAGGACTCCCTTTCTCAGCGGGGGCCTCCTGCTCTCTGCCTGACTAACCTGGAAAGTGCCACCAAGCACGGATGCCTGACCATATTTGGAACATGATCTTTGGCATAGTTACCTGCAATAAAACTGCCCCCAGTTTTTTTCTATATGATAATTAGTGATTGTCCTATAATCGGATGATAGGGTCCCCCTACCACATGTAAATAAAGCATACTATGAGCACCTATCAGCTGAAGCTTTGGCTGCTGCCTCCACACTATATTTTCCCTAACCCCCACTGAATAAATAGAGCTGTTTTACTGAATCTGACTCCCCGGAAAGTCTTTTCTGTCGTGCTCACTGGCAGTCCTGAAACCGTTCTTCGCTTCTTCTCCCTTTGTCCTCCTGGATCAGTGGCCCTCGAGGTGGCCCTGCATCAGTGGCCAATGGCCTTCGAGGAAAGGGAGAGTCCCACACTTGTGCACCTACGTCATGCAGGCAATACAAGAAAGAGTTTGTTAAGGCTTATGATTCTAGAAAAAATAAGAGTCTACCTTGGCAGGGAGGTATGACAACATGCAGCAGGCTTAGTAGCAGAACCTGAGACTGGGAGATAATATCACCAATGTCAAACATGAAACTGTAAGAGTGAAAATGGGGCAAGGCTATAAACTCTCAAATCCCTCTTTCAATGACAGTTTCCTCCAGTGAAGTCAACTTCCTACCCATCCACAAATAGTACCAGCAACTTAGGGCCAAGTGCTAAAATATTGGAGCCTGTAGGGGACATTCTCATTCAAACCACTACAACTATCTAGACTATGATATCCAACCAAACTATCTATTAATAATACAAGGAGAACTTAAATGTTTCATGATACAGATGGAATGTGGTGGTGCATGCCTTTAATTCCTGCACTCAGGAGACAGAGGCAGGCAGATCTCTGTGAGTTCAAGGCTAGCCTGGTCCACACAGTGAGTTCCAGGTCAGCTGGGGTTGCAAGGAGCCCCTGTATCAAAGAGACCAATAAAGAATATTCCATGATAAAAAGGGATCAAAGGAATATGACCACTAATTCAGATCTGCAGAGAATGCTGGAAAGAGTATTTCAGAATGAAGAGCATAAACACACTCGAAAGGTCACATAGTAAAAATAAATAATATCCAGACTGCTAACCAAAAATAAAAAGACCATAAAATCAACAAAATGACAGGAATTATGATCTAACCTTAAATCATAAATCTGAATATCAATGGTTTCAATTTTTCAGTAAAAGGCATAGACTCATAGACTAGAAAACAAGACCACTCCTTTTTCTGCTTTAAAAACATTTTTCATCATTTTCCTCTGCTGTTATGTCTATTTTTGATGGTGAGGTATGTTTTTTACAGGCTTATATTAGGGCATGAAGCAAGTCTTAACAAATATAGAAAAAAATTGCAATAACGTCCTCTGGTCTATCTGATTACAATGGGATAAAGCTAGATAGTAACAGCAATACAAATACAGTGAAATACAATACAAAGAGTAATACAAAGTACCCAAACTATTGGAGATTAAACATCAAACTAACAGATCACCAAAGAAAGACAGAAATAAAATAATTCCTTGAATTGAATTAAAATAAAAACACATCATACCAAAATCCATGAGACAAAATGAAAGCAATCCAAAAACAGGAACAATAAAAATTGCTAATTATAAACAGACAGAAATAGTCAAAATTAGAGCTAAAATTAATGATAGAGAAATAATCAAGAAATATAAAGAATTGAGGAAGAGTTTATTCTTTGAGAAGATAAACAACATTGCCAAACCTTGAAATTACTTAATTTTTTTGTTTGTTTGTTTTTTAGTAATGATTGCTTTGTTTTGTTTTTGGTTTGCTTTTTGGTCTTTTTGAGACAAGATCTCCCTGTGAACCACATCTGGCCTGGAACTCACTATATAGACCAGCCTGGCTTAGATCTCATAGAGATCCTCCTTCACCACATACCCAGCTTTGCTTCTGTTTTTTGATATAGGCTCTCCTTGTAGCTCCAGCTCCTCTGGAATTCTTTATGTACACTAGGCTGGCCTTGATTTCATTTGAATCCCCCTACTGAAATAAAAGGCATGTGACACAATGCCTGGCTATTCGTTTTTTTTTTTTTTTTTTTTTTTTTTTTGGGCCAGGCTTCCCCTGTAGCCCTAGCTGGCCGGGATTCGCTATGGATAGCAGGCTGGCCTCAAACTCACAGAGAACCGCCTGCCTCTGCCTCCCAAGTGCTGGGATTAAAGGCGTGCGCTGCCACACCCGGCGCTATCCTCCTTTTTAATACAGACATCCAGGGACTAGAATGTGCAGCAAAAGCATTTTTCAATAGTCTATTTTTAAAAATAAATGTTTGGTGTTAATATTGTCACATGAAAATGTGACATTATTCTAATGCTAACAGAAATCTTTTACCTCCTGTTTATTAATATTTCATATTTTAGGTAGTGCCTCTGGTCCATAGCAATTTCTTAATTATTTCATGGATGTTCTCTTCCAAGTGGTATGCATTCTCACAGAGCTGAAACACGCTAACATGAGTGGACCCAGGAGAGTAAATTCCAAGGATGCATAATATTACAAGGACTTATTGAACTTGTTGTTTTCCTTTATTTTTATGTTTATTGAAAACTCTGTGGCCTTTAATAGTAAACATATTTTCTCCTTTACAAGTATTCTTGAGAAAATCCCCAAGTATTTTTTGCTAAGGGAAAAATTTCCACTGTTTTATTAGAAAAGTTTTCAGAAATTGTTTCACCATTTGAAAATAAATTGTTAGTCTTATGTTTTATATAGATATCTGAAGTTGCAATGAAACTTTTGATATATAGATCTATCTAGACATGCATGCTTATGGGTATACATATGCATATGATTGTATGTATTGCATATTTCATTTTTTCAAGGTCATTTACTAAAGTATGCTAACCTTTTGGAGAAGGGATGGATTCATAGTGAGGGAGACATATTTTTCATTATATGCATCTACTTTTATTTGATTATAAGTGTTTTATTCAATATGCTACCAATATATAATACTTTGAAATAAAATTATACAATTCTGAATGAATTTTTAATTCTTGTTAAGATATAGTCTTTAAAACGCAGTAGTACTAAGTATTGTGGAACATGCAGAGACCTTATCTGAACTTCCTGGTTGGCCATCTAAAGAAACTCCATGTTCAATTTTATAAACAAGTCAGATAAAATCATTTAGAAGTGAGAATTCATGAAAGTAGAACATAATGTTTGTCTCTCATTTCCTTCATAATTTCAGAGATAATCATAAGACTCTAGGGAAGGCTATTCATCTTTTATTTAGAGGCAAATTACATTGAAAGCAGTTAGATTTGGCCAAACTTCTTTCTGAAATACACTTCCTTACTCTGAATCCTTTAGTAAGTTCATCACTCTCTCTCTGAACAACTTGTTGCTTTTATTAAATAAACTAATGCAGGTAAGGTACTTAGCTTTTGTAATATTTAAGAAAAGTATTTTATCATCTTGGTATTTGGGGTATCTTACCTACAGATATTCTCCACCTTACCTCTTAATTTTCTTCCAGTTAAAGAATATAATGCAATTTTACATTGCTTCAGGCACATACACAATTTTATGAACGATCTTTGCACAGTTCTAGAGAAAGGTCCACTAGAAATCTGCCTGCCACTAGAGGCTTTATGAATCTGGCTACTCCCTTTTGCTTCCCATCCTAGCCTGTCAGTACAGCAATGTCTGCAGTCAGAAAAGATGAGAACCAAATGACTCTGGTCTTCACAGGAGAGGCTTTTCCTGGAAGCTGTGAATGTTATTCATTTCATTGACACACACTGCTTATTCTGCTATATGTTGTTATGTCAGTATTGTGTGGCTTGGGGATTTTGGGACCTATGTACCAACTTCCATTGCATGATTGGTATATAAAAATTATTCATGTTCTTATTGGTTAATATGTATGTGCAAAATTGATGAAAATTATTAGTACTCAAACCAGGTGTAGAACATCTGCTGTACACACTGTTTGAATAAAACTTATTTCCTAATTAAAATTAGAAATTCTATATTAAGAGACTTGTGCTTTCTTGTTCAGTTATTTACATATGATCCTTTATTCATTTGTGTTACTGATATAGCTATTTGTTTTATGATTGTCCATATGCACAGATTCATTTATATGTTGCAGAATGGAGAATACTATGTTTAATTAAATTTGTTAAATTACTTAATGGTCAGTGACAAGTACAAAAGAAACCCATATTCCAGAAAGCAAGGATATATCGGTAAGCTTACTGGTCCATGAAAACAGAAAAGGCATTTACAGAAACATAGCTTTCAAATGTCCTCACTTCATCTCCCAAAACAAGAACAAATATCTCATCTTCCAACAATCAGAAAGGTAAACTTAACTGTGTTAGTGTTATTCTCATTATCTTAATTTATGATGATTACACATTTGTAAATAGCATTCATGAAGAAAGTGCTAGAAAGATTGCTTTAGAGTCTAGCATAATGATGCCTACTTGTAATCTCAGCACCACTAAGGTTGAAGGAGAAGGATTGTCATTTGAAGGAAAATTGTAGGCCAGCTTGAGCATAGTGAAACCCTGCCTCAAAACAATAACAACCCCCACTCAATAGTATCAGATGTGTGTTCCATCTCAATGAACGGGAATTATATCCAATCAAAAATTTGCTGGTTGTACATACCCTAGATACATCACTATTGCACCAGCTGAAACATCTTGTTTGGCATGTTGATAGCACAGCACTCATTGCAAAGAATTGTAGTGTCTATTTCTCCCCCACCCATCTGCATGTCACCTTCTGGAACTTTGAAAGCCATGCATTCGTTGGAAGGGAGTTTCCAGCTTAGTCCAAGCTTGAGTTTCCCTCTCCTGAGCTCACATCATGAGGTGTCTTGAACGATAGGGGTTTAGCGTTCATTTCTGGTGTACAAAAAACATTATTGGAAATGGCCTTTATTGTATTGGGGACCTCTAGGACCCCTCTGGCAAATAGCTCATTGTGGGGGCAACCCACCTCTGGAACTGGGGTTTTAATTTAATAGCCATGTGGTTTCTGGTAGGGCTTCCTTCTATCCCCATAGGGTTCTGTCTGTGCTTAAGGCTTTTTATTAAAAACTGTATCAGGAGAATCTTTCCCCCTCTTTTGAGTTCCTTGTACATTCTAGATTCTAACCCCCTGCAAAGAGCTTTGCCCATTTGGTAGGTTGCCTCTTCATGTGAAAGATGGTGTCCTTTGATGTACAGAACTCTTTTAGTTTCCAGTGCTCTCATTTATCAGTTGTTGGACTAAATGATTGTGCTGACATAGTCCTGTTCAGAAAGTCCTTTCCTGCCTCCATATGTTCCAATTATTCCCTACTTTCTCCTCTATCTGATTCAGGGTATTGGGTATTATTTTGAAATTCTTGATCAATTTCGGTCAAGAAGTTGGATTTGGAATTGGGTTTTGTGCATGATAAGAGCGAGGGATTTTCATATTTTGTATGCCCTTAATTAGCCTGACCAGTACCATTTGTTGAACATGCTGTCTTTTCTCAATGTGTATTTTTGACTCCTGTGTCAAAAGTCAGGTGGCTGTAAGTGTGTCGATTTTAATCTGGGTTCCAGTTTTTTTTCACTGATCAATAAATCTGTTTTTAATGCCAGGGGCATACTGCTTTTATTACTATAGCTCTGTAGTAAAATTTGAGACCAAGGATGGTATTACATGCAGCAGCCCTTTAATAGTCTAGGATTATTTTGGCTATCTAGGTTTTTATTTTTTATATGAAATTTGGGGTTTTTTCAATTTCTTTGAATAATTTTGGTGGGATTTTAATGGGTATTGCAGTGAATTTGTGGATACTTTTCACAATATTAATCCTAAAGATCCATGAGATGGGGATTTCTTTCAATCTACTCCTATGTTTGTTCATTTCTTCCTTCAATATCTTAAGTATAAGTCCTCTTTCTTTATTAGATTTATTCCAAGATATTGTATGGCTTTTTTTTAGGCTCACGTGACTGGAATCATTCCCTGGATTTATTTCTCAATATATTTGTTTGGGGTATATAGTAAGTACTCAGATTTTTTGTAGGTTAATTTCATATCCTATGCTCTAGATGTTTTATTGCTCTTCCTAAGACTCAAGTATGTATATCATGTAAGAATCCAGAGAGTGGGCATTCTTGTCTTGGTCTGGATTTTGATAAAACTGCTTGCAGTTTTTCTCCATTTACTATGATGTTCACTGTGTACTTTTTGTATATTGCCTTTTAATTGTTCCTTTGTGGTTAGATATCATACAGGATTATATTTAAATTTTTCCAAATTTGTGGAGATTTTCTTCTACGTCCTAAAATTAGGCCAATATTGGAGAAAGTTCCATGAGCTACCGAGAAGAAAGTGTATTCTATGTTGTTTATGTGGAATGTTTTGTAGTTATGTGTGTACTCCGATTGGTTTATGGTGTCATTTACCCCAGGTTTTCCTTGATTTAAATTTTGTCTGGCTTACCTCTCTGCTGGTGACAGTGGGGTATAGAATTTACCCCCTATTGCTGTGTTGGAGTCAATATGAGATTTTAGAGCTAATAAAGTTTCTTTTTTGAAATTCCCCTGTGTATGATGCATATATGTTCAGGATTGTACAATCTCTTGGTGGATTTTTTCCTTTAATGAGTATAAATTTACCTTCCCTGTCTCTTCTGACTAGTTTTAGTTTGAAGTCTATTTTATGGATCTAAGAATAGCTGCACCTACTTGTTTTTTTAGATATATATTTGCTTGGATTATCTTTTCCAGCCTTTTATTTAGTTTTGATTTGAGTTTAATTGGAAAATTATATATGTGTATCTGAATACATAACTCATACATGTGCATGCAAAAATATACACACACTTCATACTGTTAGTCTCAGAAAAAAATCGCTAATCAAGATGCATTGCTTTTATAGCATAATTTCAAGAAAATTCCATTTGTCGTATATT
Source organism: Nannospalax galili (assembly GCF_000622305.1). Classification (NCBI taxonomy): domain Eukaryota; kingdom Metazoa; phylum Chordata; class Mammalia; order Rodentia; family Spalacidae; genus Nannospalax; species Nannospalax galili. The sequence goes on from NW_008359324.1 coordinate 2,316,959, forward strand.
TAATTTTTCCAAGAATAACCATGAAATTACTGTTTTACTTAGAAATTCCTTTATTGTCCCTAACAATTTCCTTTTCACTTTCAGGTTTTAATATTTCTATTCAAATGTATTCATATATATTTCAGTGTTATTTTATATCACTAAAATTTCCTGATTTTAAAACAAATTATATTGTATGAAAATTGCAAAACTTCCATAAGAAATTTTTTACTAATTTTGAAATATATTCTAAAACTATCCATGACTCAATATTTATATTGATTCTTAAATTTTATAGTTGATATTCTTTGGTTTTAGTAGACATTCTTAAAATCCACACAGAGGGCTGGAGAGATGGCTCAGCGGTTGGGTTGGGATTTCTTACCCACTCGTTCATGTCTATATTTCTTTCCCATTCATTCATGCCTATGCTGAGATTTTTGTCTAATTTGAGCTTGCAGGGATTGTGCATGCTGTCACCATTGCTGTAAGTTTATATGATTAACTGCCTAGAATTCTGAAAAATTCTGCTTCTTTGCAGTTGTCCACTACCTCTGGCCACTACAATCATTCACTGCCTGGGGTGGAGGGCACTAATGGTTCTGGCAGCTATCACAGGGAACTGCTTCTATAACACTCCTATTGGCTCCCCTTTTAATTGATTTCCAGGTAGGGCTTTTTTAGCACAATTTGACTGGGAAAAAGAAGCACTGTTATGTGAGCCATGGATGCTGTGTTTACTGCAGTTGCAGCAGTAAGTCCAGTCTGATGGGAAAGAAAATTTGGGTTCAATGACAGAAGAAGATTTTTGTTGACCAAGTCGATTCTGAGACTGAAGAAGTAAGCGATGGAGGGGTAAAACATTTCTGTTCCCTTTATTTTCCAAACTGTAACCAGCTATTCATTCTGGCAAGGTCTCTTGCCTGCCATCTTACCTGCAAGTACCTTTTTTCATCTTTTGGTGTTGTATCTCTATAATATTAAAACACATGTAAAAATAAAAAATTTCACTTTTTAAGTGACTTTTTCCTTAACGTTTATTTTTTCATTTGATATTATTAGAGTCACTCAAGCTTCCTTTTGTTGCATTTGTATAGGAGAGATTCCAATTATTTTGTAATTTTCTTTGAAGTTAATAGTTCTTTTCCTTTTATTTTGGGTCCCTTGTTGGCAATAGCTTGTTAAGTATTCTGGTAGGCTATCTTTGAGTGGTTAGTTGATTTCTTAAATATTTTACATAAACTGATGAATTTTGTACTGCATTTCTGATAGCATAATTTATATGCCCATGCTTTTATGTAGTTACAAATACTCTGCTTTAAATTTCTTATATGTGGTTCTTATATTTTTAGTAAAAAATTTTAAATTAAAGTTTTGTATATTTCATACAGAACATCTAAGTCAATCTTAACCATCTTTATACCTTCTTCTTCCCTGGCACCCTCCCATATTCCCCCCTCCCACAAAAATCCATAAATTTTCATCTCTTTCTCACCCAGTAGCAGTCAGTTGTCAATATTTCTTCAGCTAAGATTGGGATCTGCTGTCCATTTTCCTGTTCTTTGATGATTTTTTTGTCTGCTTGAGTTTTCATGGGTCTTGTGCATGCCGATACCATTTCTGTGGGTTTATATGAGCAGAATCCCAGGAGCTTATAGAACTCTATTTCCATATGGTCATGCAACTCCTCGCTGGCTCTTGAAAACTTTATGTACCCTCTTCACAATAATTCCTGAGCCCTGGGTGGGTGAAATTTAATAGAGGCATCCTGCCCAAGGTACAGCATTCGGCAGATTCTTAATCTCTATGCCATGGCCCTTTGTGACCTTTTGTGTTCCTGGCCCTCTGTTGCATGAGGGAGCTTCATTGATGAGAATTCAAATATTCATTAGTATCCTCATTACCCCTTGCTCTATGTTCTATGAGCCTTAAGTGTCGAGGTTGCATTGTAGATGTGCCAGTTAGGCTTGGGCAATTCACAGCCAGTGTCTTTGTGTGACCAGTTGTGCAACTCTGTAATAGTTTCTGTCTAGTGCAAAAGAAACTTCTTTGATAATTGATAACTGGGATATTTGTAAATTTAAGGATCCATATTTTGCACATAGTAAGAATTTACATTAGTCTAAGGATGTAACTCTGAGGGTTTTATCTAAGAGCTATGACCTCACCAGCCATGCGTATTTAGCTATGTTTTCATTACCACATATGAGTTTCCTCTGAATCAGCAGGCTTTTAGTCCAATTAGGTAGCTGTTGATTTCCCCCAAGATAAAAATGCCACTACTCCATCAATACCATATGCTGTGCTAGTCATGGATATGGTTATTTGCTCTTGAAGCTTATGTTGGATCATCAATTGATATTCTCTATTAGTAGCTTGCATAGTGCTCTCCAAAGCTATGAGAGCTCGCCTTCAGGGGAAATGGTTTCCAGGTCAGTTCCAGCTCCATTACTCCAAATCCTGTATCTGAAGTATGTTCTGACTTCAGCAGTAGGGTCTTACCTTCAAGGTCTGGGAGGCAGTCAAGGGCTGTGTCAATAGCCTATGTAATTTGGGGCATCTCTTGGACTCAAAGGAAGGTTTCTCCTGTCTGGCACCATTTCATGTCATGTAGCATTCTCTTATATATATGGACTCATGGACATATTGTATGTGACATATTTTGTCATTAGACTGATGGGTTAATATGGTTACCTATGGGTTTTTACACTAGCTAGGCATTATTTATCTCTCTCCTCTCTCTCTCTCTCCTGGTCTAACCCTAGCTTCATGCCTTCAGGATTTAAAGTGTCCCCATTTCCCCCATTTCTCCCTTGATAATACCAGTCTCCTATGGGCACATCTCTCTTGATCTCCTTCCAAAAAGCATTTATAGATTCAATGCAATGACAATAAAAATCCCCATGACATTCACGTAATTAGAAAAAACAAATTATAAAATTCATATGGAAACACAAAAGACCCCAGCTAGCTGAAGCATTTCTGAGCACAAAGTGCAATGCTTGGGAGATTACTATACCAGATTTCAAACTATATTACAGAGCTATGGTAATAAAAGCAGCATGGTACTGACAAAAAATAGACCTGTTGATCAATGAAACATAATTGAAGACCTAATGCAATTTTAGCCACCTGATATTTGACAAATGGGTCAAGAACATTCACTGGAGGAAAGGCAGCATCTTCAGCATACGGTGCTGGCAAAACTGGGTTTTTGCCCTCTAGAAGAATGAAATTAAAGCCTTATATTTCACATTGTACAAAAGTAAGCTCCACTGGATCCAAGACCTCAATGTGAACAATGAAACTCTAAAACTGTTAAAAGAAAACCTTGGCAATAACATACAAGAACTAGTTGTAGGAAAGGACTTTCTCATTCAGATATCAGTTGTTCAGGAATTAAGGTCAAGAAGCACTAAGTGGGACCTAAATAAACTAAAAAGCATCTGCACAACAAAAGAAACAATCAAGGAAATGAAGAGAAAACTCAAAGAGTGGGGGTAAATCTTCAACAGTGACACATCTGACAGAAGTTTAATGTAGGAAACCAAGATGGCATGCTTTAGGCTGAAATGGATCTGAAACTTTAAGATCAGGATACAATCTCTGATAAAGGGAGGAGCACCAAATACAGCATCCTCAAAAATCTGTCTTGCTGAACACTGCAAGACTAGCAGGAGAAAAGTGGTTGGGTCAAAAGTTTAGGCTCCTTGCTCTGAGGGAAAGCATCTCGGTCAATGGCCCTTAGCCCATCTCCTTGTTCTGAACAAATAACATTCAGCTATCACTAGCTAAAAGAATAGGTCAAGTTAAAAGTTTATTGCTGGGTTAAAAGCTGAAAGTTTACTTTTTGTCCTAAGAAAGAAAACATTGTGGTCAATAAATTACCCAGTAGGCACTGGTAATGTTGAATAAAAGTTCAAGCATCCTGCTTTACAAACAGCCCCTAGCTGGCACTAGGTTAAAGCCGTATGTCCTCTTTCTCATCTAATTGTGCCCTAAATCTTTGTTTGTAACTGCCAAACCCCACATGACTGCCAGTTCCTTGTACTGTATAAAAACTTATTGAATTTATCAATAAAGTTGAGTTGCTACAAAAGGTTTCAAGTCCCAGGGCCATGCCCTGTGCATTCTGATCTTGCCATCATGGATCTAAACCCCCCATAGGGCCAGCCACAGTTTAACATACAAACTATATAAAGAAGTCAAAAAACAAAGAATCAAGAAAACATGTGACCCAATTTAAAAATGAGCTAAGGATCTGAACAGAAAGTTCTCAAAAGAAAAATAAAGATGGCTAAGAAACATCTTAAAAGGTGTTCAATATCATTAATTGGTGAAGCGCAAATTAAATCCACTTTAAAATTTCATTTTATCCCTGTCAGACTTGCTAAGATCAAGGAATCAAATGATACCAAATGCTGGAGAAGATGTAGGGAAGGTCATTCACTTCTGGTAGGATTTCAAACTTATGCAACCCCTATTAAAAGCAGTATCAAAATATCTTAAAAAACTAAAAAGGAACCTACAATTTGACCTGGTTATACCACCCCTTGGCATATACACAAAGGACTCATCCTACTGCAGAGATACTTGTACATCTGTTTCACTAGTTTTTTTTCTTCTCCTGCTATGAGACCTACCCCCACTTAGGGTCTTGATCCCCAGTCCTGATGAAGACTGACAAACCGATTTAAACATTCTATTTAGTTTTTGCATAGTTTACAAGGCATTTGGGTAGGGGTGACTTACAAAAACAAGGATTCTTATAGGCTTTTCCTTTTCCATATATGAAATGCACATGCCATCAATCTCCAGTTCACAGTCTCTTGGTCCATATTCACCCATGTCCAATATGGCAGCAGCTCCACCCATTTATCCCAGTGTGCTCTGTATTGCCCACAGTTGCTGTGGATCAGCTCCAGCTTTTCACAGTCACCTTCAGGTTACACTCCATCCCTTCCTCCGGCTCTTACAACTTTCTGCCACCTTTTCCTCAAAGGTCCCTGAGCCTTGGAGGGTGTCACAGATGTGGGGCTATCTCTGTTATATCATGGCAAGATATTGACCTTTTGGGCCTCCCCATCATTGGTCTTCAAGACATGGCCACTGATCTATCTCAGTGGTGTTTCCCCCTACTGTAAAGACAAATGAAAGGGAAAAGACACATCTAAGCAAACACAGATGTAAATACAAATGCCTGGAAGATATCCCAGTAGGTATACCATATTCATCAGCCATTATACTTAAATGGCTTCCCCTTTGGGCCTATAGCCTTCCCTGACAGAAGAGGTTGGTGTGGTCTACAGCACCAAATGTGTGTTCCTACCCTAGGATCAGCCTTATCCAATTAAAAATTTGCTGGTTGTACACATGTTAGTCGAGCCATTATTACACTAGCAGGCATTGCTTGGCATGTCCATAGTGTGCAGCCTGTGGGGTCCATTGTGGAGCAGCCTCATAGGGGATTCTTTTTCTCCAACCATCTTCATAGTGCTTTCTGGCACTATGAAAGCCATCCTTCCAGTGGCATGGAGTTTTTGGACTAGTCTTGGTTCCATCTTTTCTTCTCCCATGCTCACATCATGCAGGGTCTTCAGCCACATAGCCTTACCAAAACTTTTCAATGTACAAAGGGACATTAGTGTCAATAGCTTTGCCTAATTTGAGGACCTCTAGGATCTCTCTGACAAACAACTAATGGGGGGCATCACACCTCGTTGCTGTAGTTTTTCTTAACAGTTGTATGGTTTTGGGTGTTTGTTTTTAATTCCCCAACCACAAAACTCCCAAGAATCTTATAGCTATAGCTGGCCTTTGTTTCTACAAGTATCTTTCAAATGGGTTTTACATTTGTAAAACACTCAAATACATAATGATTTAAAATCATATATTAAATCAATGATAGACAAATTCTAACAGAGCAAGGGAAGGTTTTTACCCATCTTTTTAATTGCTTTCTCCATAGATCTCTTTAAGGTACCATACCATGGGTAAGAGGCATTAATTTGGTTAGTTCTTTACTATCTTTAGTTATCCCTTTGGAGCCATTCTGCATTTTGGTGATTTTACATGGAGACTCCTTGTATCTTCTTGGCCTTGATATGTTTGCAGTTGCTGCCTCAAGTGGCCTGACCCTACACCAGGCTAAGGAGGCAAAGGGTCTCTCTTTTCCCTGCTGCACCTGTTGGTTCCCTGAGTCAGGCAGGCCCTGGGTCTGGCTTCTGGCTATAGCCATGTCTGTTGCCTCTCCATTAACCCTAACTGGCTGCTGGGCGAGGCCCTCTTGGGGAAAGCTTAGCCTTTCTCAGGAGAGAAATGTATCTTATTAAGTCATTTGGGATCCTTAACCACCTCTGGGACAGTTTTTATCCTCTGAATGCCTTTTATAAATTGTTCTTCAGATTTTAAAGCCTTCCAGAAACTTCTTAGTACAAAATTTGGTTTTCTTCAGGAACTAGGACTCAACATAAATCTTGCCACATTTGTCTTTGGGTAACCCAAATGGACTATTTCCTCTGTCTGGTCCTTTTTATATCTCTTGTAGGTTGCTCTATTGTTCTACAGACACATTTTACACACTGGTTTGAGTCACTTAGATCTGCCAAAGTCTCCCTCACTTTACAAAGATCCTGTCCCATTAAAGGACTTAGTAAAACCATTAAAGCTCTATACCATTCTCAAGGTCCCAGTTGAATTACACTTTCCTTTATATCTCTGGTGAACACAGCCCTATCTGGCCCAGCAAACTGAGCATTATATATTGCTTTTCTCATAACTAGTTCTCTCAGTAATGCCTGTCCCAATTTTATAGTCTTCTGCCCCTGTGAGTCAAGGGTGTCTCCACTGGTGATGATCATGTATCTTTAATGCCTTGCACAAGCCATTCCATTAGGGACTGCTCCCTCCTGTATTGGCTTAGGTTAAACAGCTTATGTCACAAGAATGATGGGTGGTTATGTAACTCAGCTCTGAAGCTTCTAAATAAACTGACATTTGCTCCCATGTCACATACCCTCATGAGCCATGTGGTGAGGGTCTCTGATTGCTTGTTTGTAAATCTTTCTTAGTTTCAACAACCCCAGTGTCAAGTATTTTCTCCTATCTACAGTACTGTTAACTTTTTCTTCTTTTCATATCAAAGACTGAATCTGAGAAACAGCTTTAGCTACTTTTAGTTCTAGGTTGCTTCTTTTCTCATTACTAAGTGTCTTTTTCCTTGGGTCCTTTGACTCCTGGTTCCCTAACGTAGAAATTAAAATCTCCCATTTTTTTCTCTCTTGAGCTCTGATGTTGAGACTGAATTTTTCAGTAATTCCTTAACCTTTTCTGCCTTGACTGGGGCTGCCTTTGTTTCAGACAAATCTTTCATTATGTGAAGTGGACATGCCCCATTTCTGGGTTCCCCTCTTGAGTCCAAAGCTTGTAGAATTTTTCTAGGCTCTCTGACTTTTAAAGTATCTTCACATAGAAGCAATTGAGCTATTTTTCCACATTTACAGTACGGCTGTGGCCCAGGGATTTTCCAAAGGGAGTCCATCTGAATCTGTGTGGCCTGCATCACCCTAGTTACATATGCTATCATTCTATGACCCACTTGAGCACCCCTGGTAGCCTCCTTGCTTTTCTTGAACTCCTAGAGTTTGTCGTTTCCAGCATCCTTCTGCCAGGTGTGCCAATTGTTTCACTAAATTTTCCTTATCCCCCTGGGAGACCCGTCCCCACTTAGGATCTCCTGATCCTGATGCGGATTGATGAACCTACATAAAACATTCTATTTAGGTGTTACATAGTTTATATGATATTTGGGAGGGGATGACTTATAGTAGAGAAACTTGCCAACCTTCTGGAAGTTAGGAAGCAAAAAGAGAAGGGTCCAAGGAAAGATAAACCATTACAAGTCACATCTTTAGTTTGCTACATCCTCCAACTTGGTCCCACTTCCTAATCATCCACTTAGCAAAGCATTAATCAAGAAGTAATTCATTAATGAATTTAGCGCTCTCATGTGCCAATCCATTTCCAGTAATTACATTGCCAGCTGACCTGTAAATCTTCAATTTAGAGCCTTTGGAGGCCAATTCATACCAAAGCAATAACAATGTTGAACCATGTCCTGCATTCATAAATTTATGTTAACATTTACATAAAAGCTACAACATAAAGAAAATTATTAAAAAACAAACCCAGACCAAACATTCAATTCAAATTATCCTTTCAGTGTCTTCCACAGAAATAAAACATTTAAGTGTGGTTTTTACATAAGCATATTTCTTTTAAATATGTCTTAAGCATGATAAAAATTACATCTTTTAAATTTATTATGTTTTCAATCATGGAGACAGCATGAAACTATAGATGACTATGTATATTTTTACAATAATATAATATAGTCATGTGCTATATAGCCTCAGCTCTATACCTTATTTCCATGGTTTCTAAGCAGTAGTAAATAAAGAGAAAGGATTTCCATATACTCTCTATGTCTGCATGCTAGTCCCACCTCTGTGCCTTGTATCCATGGTTTCTAAGCAGCTGTAGGTAAAAAAAAAGTTACTTTTTACATACGCTTACAATACAAATACACTAAGTGGCTACTATGCCAATATTTAATGATTTTCTTACTATACCTCTAAGAGAACCATTAAAACTCCAAAACCTTTTGGATTCCAGGAAAATGTTCTTAAATATATAAGAACAAATATTCTTGAGCCATTTTTATACTTGTTTCTTAGAATAATTCTTTTTACAATTATTTTATTTGCTATTTTTAATTTATGTGTTTGAGTGTATTGGCTGCATGTAGGTACACTCACGTCATGCAATGACCATGGAGATCAGAACAGAGTGTCAGATTCCCCTACTACTGGAGATGCAGACAGTTGTTAGCTGTCATGTGGGTGCTGGTGATCAAACCCAGGTGCTTTTCAAGAGTAGTCAATGCTCTTAAATACTGAATAACCTCTCTAGCCCTCAGACAATACTTAAAAAGCATCTAACCATTTCCTCTAATTTCTATTTAAAATGATAGTTTTATTCACTACATTCACAATAAAATTGTTTTCTTTTAGATCCTATGTTGGTCAGATTTGCATTATTTTCACAAAAATATCTAAATTAACTTTTTCTTTGTTTCTTTTCCTGTGTGTGTGTGTGTGTGTGTGTGTGTAGACAAGGTATATTAATTATTTCCCTATTGCTGTGAAAGAAACACCATGACCAAAGGAACTCCAGCCAGACTCTTTGTCAAAATATACCAATTGCTGCCTAAGTCTTATTTCTGTCTTGAACTATATTATTTTCAGCACTACTTTCTTCCAGGTGTCTAGTAGAATGGTCTGTTAAATTCTGCTTACAGCAATCAACCACTTTTGCAGTCCAAACTTCGAAAGTCTTCCACATTCCTCTAAATCCACACATGCTTATATTCTTTATAGCCAACAGCCCACTCTCTGGCACCAATTTCTGTATTAGCTAATTCTCTGTTGCTGTGATAGAAAACCATGACCAAGGGACTTATGAAAGGAAGATTTTATTTAGCTTTGGTTCCAAAGGGGCAGGAATCAGTTCATTATGGTGGGGAGGCATGGCGCCAAAGGTGACTGGATGAAGTGTGGAAACTAAGCTCTCACATCATCAGGAAACAAGAGATGGTCTCCAGATATGGCAAAGCTTAAAAACTCTATAAGCCCACCCCCAGTGATGTGCTTCCTCCAACATAGCCACACCCTCTAAGACCTCCTAAAAGTGCCACAAACTGGGAACAAAATATCCAAGTGCTTGGAGTCTACGGGGAGGCATTCTCATTCAAACCACCACACAAGGTTTCATAGCAAAGATCATACTGGTCATTCGCTTATGATCCTTTAGCCACAATCTCCCAGGTGCTGAGATTATAGGCTAAGTATATGTCTCTATACCTGGTGCACTAATCAACTTTTAAGGAGAAAGTGGTTTCAGTCTATGGTAATGTTTTCCTGTTGTTTTGGGTCTTTGGGGTCCAAAATATACATTGAAAAAAATTTCCTGAGAGCTGCATGGTGATGACTTTTTTAGTAGCTGTGAAGTAAAGTGGCAGAGAGGACAGGAAGGATTCAGGGTCCCAGTATTCCTTTCTAAGGTAAACCCCCAATGTTCTAAGCTTTTTATACCAGACAGTATCCACCAGACATGATCCACCAGCTCTGTAATATCAAAATTGGGGACAAGTTTCCAAGACATGAAACTTTGGTCACATTTAATATCCAAAAAATAGAAGATCAATTCTTTTTGAACATTTATTAATATTAATATTATTGTGTAATTACACAGTTTTGGAGAGAGGGAGAGAGAGACAGAGACAGAGAGAGACAGAGAGAGAGAGAGCAAGAGAGAGAGAGTTTAACTCTGTGAACTACCCTTGAACTTGATCATCTTGCTTCAAGCTCTTGGGTGCTGGGATACAGGTATGTTCTACCATGTCAATTTGATTAAAACACATTTACAAAGTCAAGAAAGAGTATAAAAATGAAAGAAGGCCTAGTGTACCACTTCAAATGCAATTCATAGTATAATCCCATGCATGGATCACCAGGCATCATATAACATGTGATGACAGCAAACAGTACACTACAAACTTCTGAGTCAACTTAAATGCAAAAACTCTGTAGTTTTCTTAATCTTTTTTCTTTTTAATCATTCATTTATAATAATAATTTATTTCTGTGTATGTGTACATGTGCACATATGTGCATGTGATTATGGAGGCCCAGGGATAGATGCTCTACATTAATCACTGAGTTACCATTTTTCATTTGAACCCAGAAATTTCCCATAAGTGTAGTTTTACTAGTCAGCTCTCTCTGCCTTCTGAACCTGGAATTATATAACTCCTCATTTTTGATGCTTGTACACAAGTATTTTTAAAAGCTCATACATCTCTCTAGCTTCTTCTTAGATTCTTCGGCTTTGAATATTCATTCTCCCTTTCCACCCAACCCCTGGTAATAATGAGTTTTACTTCCATGGTAGATTTAATTTACTTATTTTAATCTCAAAATTTTTTCAATGCATATTTTTTAAATTTTTGGGAACTTCATGCAGTGCATTTTAATCATAGTTAGACTTCTCCTATCTGCACCTCCTGTAGCCCACTCATGATTTCACACATTCTGTCTTATATATTAAAACTTATAAAGTCAAGTTTATCCACCCAGCTGCCTCTTGGTGTGAGTACTTCTATTGGAACCTCTTCAGCCTGTCATGTCTAGCTCAACTCTCCCTTGCCTAGTAGTGATCAGTAGCTAAAAGTTTCACAGCTAAGGTTGGGCCTCCTGCCCATTTACCAAGTTTTATGGCAGTTTTTATCTGATTGGGTTTGCATGTGTCTTGAGCATGTTGTCACCACTGTTGTAAGTTAGCATGAATAAGTTTCCAAGAGCCTGGGAGATTCTGTTTCCTTATAATCATGCACAACTCCTTGCTCTTACAGTCTTTCTGCTCCCTCTTCTGCAATTATTCTTGAGCCCTGGGTGGGTGAGATTTAATATAGTTCTACCTAGGGACACACACTCTGTAGTCTCTTACTCTTTACACTTTGATCTGTTGTGGCTGTCTGTTGCATGAAAGAGCTTTAATGAGAGATGATGAGAGTTGAGAGATGCATTAGTATTATCTCTACATTTTGTTCTACATTCCATGAGCCTTAGGTCTAGAGATTCATTGTTGATGTGTCAGTTAAAGTTGGGCACATCACAGACACTTACTCTCTGTATTTGACCAACCAGTTGTAGAACTCTGTACCAGACTCTTTGTTTTACAAAAGATTATTTGATGAGTGGTGACTGGTATACTTGTCCATAAAAATAATGATTCATAGGCTAGGCATGGTGGCACACGACTTTAATCCCAGCACTGGGGAGGCAGAGGCAGGCTGAGCTCTGTGAGTTCAAGGCCAGCCTGGTCCACATAGTGAGTTCCAGGACAGCTGGGGCTACTTGGAGACCCTGTCTCAAAAAGACATATATATATATATATAAAGAGAAGCTAAGGTCCAACCCAATATGGAGACTTTCTAATACAGTAACAACAGAATTTGACCAGATAAAATGATATGCTGAACTACCCATACAATGCAGTAGGTGCAAAATATCAGTATTTAGAGAGGAGAGGATGCCTGCTACAAACCAGATGGGTTTGAGGAAGGAGCAGCCAAGAAGACAGGAAAGACAGCTATTTCAAGAGAAAAAAGAGATAAAATGCTAAGAGGTAGAGAAACACTTATAGCATATCAAAGGCACTACCCAAAAGGCCACAAATAAACCAGATTGGCTGTATGATTCATATTTAACATATAGTAAGAAGTTATGTTTTTCTAGGCATTATTTTCTCTAGGATCTATGATCTCTTCATCCCCTGTATATGTGACTCTGTTTACAGTGTCACACATGAGTTCCCTCCCATTGAGTGGACTTTATGTCCAATCAGATAACTGTTAATTACCTCCAAGATAAATGTGCTACTACCTATCTCCTATTATCCCCCCCCCATTTGAGTTCCTTCTTCCCTTTACCCCTATAGTTGCTTGTATATTCTTCTCTTTTTCCTTTGCCATTAAGTATCCCCATTTCCCCCATTTTCTTTTTAGTAGTATCTGTCTTCTACAATCTTGGGCTAGTTCTTTCCTTTACTTCCATAGACCTATCCACTTTTCTGACTCCTGCAGTTACATCAGGTTATATACCCACATATAAGAATTTGATACTAAGATCCACAAATGACAGAGAACATAGATCTCTTGTTCTGAGTCTTTGTTACTTCTCTTAGTATAGCAGTTTCTAGTTCCATCCATTTGCTCATGGATACCAAGTCAGGCACTCTCAAATAGTCTGAGAGTGATGATGGGTTCAAGACCTAAGGAGAAGGGGCTGGAGAGATGGCTCAGCAGTTAAGAGCACTGACTGCTCTTGCAGAGGACCCGGGTTTGATTCCCAGCACCCACATGGCAGCTACAAACCGTCCTTAACTCCAGTTCCAGGGGAATCCAAAGCCCTCTTCTGATCTCCATGACATTGCACGACATGGGTGTGCTCACATACATGCAGGCAATACACTCATACACATAAAATAAAAATAATAAAGAAAATATTTAAAAAAAGACCCAAGGAGAGGGGATGGGAGCTAAACTCTACTAATATTTAAATACTTACTAGAACTCAGGGAAAAGAGATGTTTTATTTTTAACTTCTAGTATTTATTTTTATTCTGTTGCCTCATTTTTACCAGTTCTTTCAAAATTTCATACAGTGTATTTTGATCATATTCACTGTCCATGTGCCAACTCACCCAGGACCATTCTCTTTCAACTTGTGTCCTCTTTCTGTATGCTTTAATTTATATCTCCTCAAGAATCAACATTTGTAGACCAGTGTTTCAATCAGTGCTATATGTTTACCTAGCACTACATATTATTTGTCAGACTATACTTTTTATGCGTAGTCTCTTTTGAAAGATAAGTGGCATGTTTTATTATAGCAGAGTATATAAATAACAAGTCTCACTGCTACATCTATTTAGAAGCCAAATACATTTCAATGCATTTATGCATATCATATATACATTACTACTAATATTTAAATATACTACAAAGTGAGTAAAATGTATGGAAGTAAATATGGACGTCATGATTTGTATTGCATTAAAGAGTAATTTATATCAATGAATCGAACTCTTACATAATCTGTACTGTGGATGGCAAAAGAGAACAGTTTTTTCTTAGGACAAAAACAGTCTGTGTTTTAAGATGAGCCCATCTAGAAGACTTCTAAATACAAATGAAAATAATTAGTTAATATCAAGTTACCTAAAGAAGGTCCCATTTTTTTTGAGGTAGATAAAATAATCTTGACAATATCACAACTATTCTAATCTAATAGCTAATTTGTAAAAGTATGAATACTTAAATGGTTTCACCAAAGCCTACTAGCCCATATAATAAAACCACAAATTCTCAAATTCTCCAGAACTTAGTGAGCACAGGAATACACAATCTATAATTTAGAAGTCTCAGCTAGGATCACCTGCAATTACGGCCAGAGCAAAAGGTGAATAAATATGCAATAATAATGAAAATTTCCTTACAACTCTGTGCCATTAAATGGCACGCTGACTTCTTTTCACAAATAGAGTCAGATGACTACATAATAGGAAGGGTTCTGTTGTGATGAGAAAGAAGATAGTGAAGTAGAAGTCAGTAAACATAGCTTTACTTATTTATATTTATGAGAGGCAAATAAGCTACTAGGAATATAA
>NW_008359324.1:2331263-2356129 GCF_000622305.1 Nannospalax galili
ACACATATTTATTTATTTATTTATTTATTTATTTATTTATTTATTTATGGCTTCATCTTAAGCTTGTTAATTTTAGAAGAAAAGTAATATTTACTTTGTGTGTATCTGTATAAGTATGTATGTGTATGAGTCTGGTGTGTTTATTGTATGTTCATGTGTTTGGTGTATTCTATGGAGGAGGCCATTTGCTGTCCTCTATCAATCCTTGTTCTCAATCCCAATCTTCTACCAAGACCCTCCTTTGGGACAGAGTCTTTCATTGAACATGGAGCTGGTGTGTTATTGACTGATAGGCAGCTAGATCAAGTAATCCTCCTGTCTCTGCCTTACTCAGTGATTGGAATGCAGGCATGTGTCAGATATCAGAATACTTATAGCGAGGCTGAGCTTGGAATACACATCCTCATGCTGGTGTAGGAAGTGCCCTTAACCATTGAGCCATCAATTTCACCTGAAAAAAATTATTTTTTTATGGATGTTTGTGTTCATGAATTTTTTACCAAATTTTAATTGAATTTTGGTAATTTTTATGCAGTATAATTTGATAGTATTTATGTTCCTTCCCCTATTCATATCTCTGCTTACTCCTCTATGACCAACTTAATGCATTGTATCATATATAGTAAGGCCTATAAAGTCTAATGCAGGTCCCAAATGTGTCAGTCTGGAGCCTGGTTAGCTTACCAAGGCTCACATCCTTGAAAGAGACTTTCCCTCCTAGCAGCCATTGTTTGTCAAAAGTTTCTTAGGATAGTTTGGGGAATCTTACCCACCTCCCCATTTCTATGCTGGGATTTTTTCTGGTTTGAGTTTGTATGGGATTTGTATATACTGTCATAATTGCTTGTGAGTTTGTATGAGTTCATATGATCAACTGTCTGGAAAACTTTCCTTGTGGCCAACTCTGCTCATCTTTATACCCCCTTTTCTGCAATAATTCCTTAGCTTTGCGAGGCAGAATTTGATATAGGTGTCCTATTTGGGGATATGCACTTTGCAGTCTCTTGTTCTCTGCACATTGGCCAGTTGTGGCTTTCTGTGTTAATCACCATCTTGCATAAGGAAGAGAGATTAATCAATGAGTACAAAAAATTATTAATGTTCAGTTTAAGTCTATAAATATTTAGTAGAAACTATTATTAAGCTCTCCCCAGATTAATCCCATAATATTCATGGCAGTATTGCACCAGTGGATATTTTACCAGGAAGGTTGTGGTAATTCACAGAATACACAGCTGGGTGAGTTTGATGGTTATTTTTTTCTTTCTGGTAGCTGGCATAGCAAATTCCACAACTGTGAAAGCTAGCCTGAAGATATGAGTGTCTCCAGTCATAGCCAGCTTGATTTCTTCTTATTTTTTCTACAGCTCAAATATGAAATGTCTTCAGCTATTACCATCAAATTCTGGAGGGTAACAGAGCAGGGGCAATTATCAGAATTATTTGAAGTTTATGAGACTCCTGGTCAACAGTTTCTAGCATTAAAGTTTTTGATAATCTATGATATCCAAGAGGGACCATGTCCCATTGTCACAAGGTCACTCCTCTTAATCATTTTTTTATGCTTTGTCTGCATATATTGGAAAACAAAAACAAAAACAAAAAAAACTTCCATGGTGGTAGGTTTCCAGTTGACATTTTCCTGAAGACTTTAGTGCTACTTATCCCTCCCCATACTCCCTCCTCTTCCTTGCTCTCCTATTCCTTGCTCTCCTATTCCCCACCCCATTTAACCCTTCCTGTTCGAATGTTCCCATTTACCTCTTCATATCACTGCATTCCACTACCCCTCTTAGGAAATATTCCATCTCCCCCATGACCATTTATCAGTTTCCTGACTTTTGGGCTTTTCAAGTTTTGACGCGTGCACATCTAAGACTTCAAAGTTAGCATCAATCTATGAGACAAACAAATGACATTTTTTCTTCTGGGTCCAGGTTACCTCACTCAAGATGATCATTTCTATTTCTATTCATTTACCTATAAATTTCATTTTTTAAGAGCTGAAAAATATTCCATTTTATATATTGTACCTTCATTGTCCTTCATTACTAGACATCTAGGTTTCTTCCAATTTCTGGCTATAATGAAAAGGGCAGCAATGAACATGGATGAACAGATATTTCTAGAGAAGTGTATAGAGTGTTTTGGGTATATGCCCAAGAGTACTTGGCTGAGTCATATGGCAGATCAGTTTTGAACTTTCCAGGAATCTCCACACTGATTTCCATGTGGCTGCATCAGTATTCACTGTCACTTCCGTGAATAAGAGTTCTCCCTTCTCCACATCTTCATCAGCATTTCTTGTTATTTATCTTTTGGATCTTAGCTGTTTTGAGTGGGATACCATGAAATCTCAAAGTAGTATTAATTTGCATTTCTTTGATGACTAAAGATGATGAGCATTTTAAAAAAGTATTTCTTAGATGTTTGTGGTTCATCTTTAGTGAACTCCTAGTTCAATTCCTTGCCTATTTTTTGTTTTTTTTATGTTTATGTTTTATGTTTACATTTATGTTTTATGTTTAGTTTTTTGAGTTCTTTTTATATAAAAAGATGCTAATCCTCTGTGAGAGGTATAGTCGGCAAAGATTTTTTTTCCTTTCTTCAGTTTGCCTCTTCCCAGGAATGATGGTATCCACTGTTGCATAGGATCTTTTTAGTTTCATCTAATCTCATTTATAAGTTGTTGGTATTAATGTTTTCACTATAGGAATGCTGTTCAGAGTGTCCTTTCCAGTATAGTATCTATACACTCCTTAACTAATTCAGTGTATCAGGTCTTATATTGATGTCCTTGATCAATTTGGAGTTGATATTTGTCCATGGTGAGAAATAGGGATATGGTTTCATTCTTATACATGCCACTATCCAATTTGACCAGAAACATTTGTTGAACATACAGTCTTTTCTCCAATATGTATTTTTAGCTCTGTTGTCAAAAATCAGATGGCTGTATATGTGCTGATTTAAATCTGGATCCTCAGTTGTATTCCATTGATGAATATGTCTGTTTTTATGCCATTACCATCATGCTTTCATTGCTATAGCTCTGTAGTATCATTTGACGTCAGGAATGATAAAGCTTCCACAATTCTTTTATTGTTCAGGATTAATTTGGCTATCCTATTTATTTTGTGTGTTTGTATCTCCATAGTAATCTGAGACCATTTTTTTTTTTAATTTTGATGAAGAATTTTGTTGGAATTTTAGTGGGTATTGCATTGAGTTTGTAGGTTGCTTTTGGAGGATGACCATCTTCACAAAATAAATTCCACATATCCTTGAGCATGGGAAGATTTTCCCTCTTCTGCTCTCTGTTCTTTTTTTTTTTTTTTCAATGCCTTAATTTTTTTCTGAATCAGGGTCTCCATGGAACTCCAGCTGGCCTAGAAATTGCTATGTAGCCAAGAATAGAGAGAGTGTACATCCTTGTCATGTTCCTTATTTTATTGAGAATGCTTTCCGTTTTTCCCATTTAATATGATGCTGACTATAGGCTTGTGGTATATTGCGTCTACTGTGCTGAGTAATGTCCACTGTATCCCTAGATTCTCTATGAATTTTATCATGACTGGATGTTAGAGTGTGTCAAAGGTCTTTTCTGCTTTTATTAAGATGATCATGTGGTTTCTGTCCTTGAGTGTGTTTATGTGGTAGATTACATTTATTCATTTACATATGTTGAACAATGCCTGCATCTCTTGGATGAAGACAACTTTATCATTGTGGATAACCTTTTAAATATATTCTTAAAGTCAGCTTACAACCATTTTATTGAGAATTTTCACATCTAACTTCATCAGAGAGATTGATCTATTTTCTGTTTCTGTTCAAGGTTTGTCTGGTTTGGGTATTAGAATAATACTGGTTTCATAGAAAGAACTTGGGAGTGTTCCTTTCTTTTCTATTTTATGGAATTATTTGAGAAATATTGGCATTAGTTCTTCTACAAAGGTTTGGTAAAATTCTTCACTGTATTCTTCTGGTCCTGTGCTTCTTTAAGTTGGGAGAGTTTTAATTACTGTAACTTTCCCATTGGTTATTATGGGTCTGTTTAAGTTATTTCTGTCATTTTTATTTCATTTTGATAAGTTGTGCATATATAGTAATTCATCCATTTGTTTTAGATTTTCATTCAAGGAATACCGATTTAAAAATATGTCATTAGAGTTTTCTGAATTTCCTCCAGGTTTGTTGTAAGGTTTCCTTTTTCATCTCTGAATATTGTGATTTGTGTTCCCTCTCTTTTTCACTTAGTTAATTTGGCTAAAAGTTTGGCAATCATGTTAATCTTTTCAAAGCACCAGCTGTTTGTATCATCAATTCTTTGTATTGTTTTCCTTGTTTCCACTTCATTCATTTCTGCCTTGATTTTATTTATCACTTCCTGTGTACTCTTTATAGGTGTTGTTTGTTCTTGGATTTCAAGGCTTTTGGGTGTATCATTAAGTTGCTGATATGAGATGCTTCAAATTTTCTGTTGTAGGCACTTAATGCTTTAAAATTTCCTCTTAAGACTGCCTTGTGTTCCAAATGTTTTGGTATGTTTTGTTTTCATTTTCACTCAATTCCAAGAATTTTTAAATTTTTGATTGGTTTCTTCTGTCATTCATCTTTTGACCAGTAGTGTGTTATTTAGTTTCTATTAATTTGTGTGTTTGCCCCTATTTTTATTGTTGTTGACATCTAGCTTTACTCCTGTGTGATCAAATGTAATCCAAGGTTTTATTTCATTAAAAAAAAAATTGAAGACTTGTTTTATGTCTTAGAATGTGGTCTTTTTTGGAGAAAGTTCCATGGGCTATTGAGAATAAAGTGTATTTGGTGTTTGGGTAGAATATTCTATATGTGTTTGTAAAGTCCATTTGATATACGCTGTCATTTAATTCCAGGGTTTCTCTGTTTAATTTTTGTCTTGATGACCTGTCTATTGGTTACAACAGGGTTTTGAAGTTAACCAGTAGCACTGCACTGGTGTCAATGTAAGATTTTAGAGATAATAAAGTTTCTTGAATGAAATTGGGTTCTCCTGTGTGAGGTGAATATGTGCTTAGGATTGTAATTCTTTTTGCTGGATTTTTTTCTTTTAATGAGTATGAAATAACCATCTCTGTCTCTTCTGAGCAGTTTTAGTTTTAAGTCTATTTTGTTGGGTATTAGAATAGCTAAATCTGCTTGTTTCTTAGTTTCATTTGCTTATATTTTCTTTCTACATCCTTTTACCCTGTGTTGTTGAACACTGTTGGTAAGGTGTGTTTCTTGGGGGCAGCAAATTGATAAATCCTATTTTCTATTCTAATCAGTTAGTCTGTTTATTTTTACTGGAGAGTTGAGACCATTGATATTGAGGGTTATCATTGAACAATAATTACTATTAAATTGTGTACTTGATCATATTTTTATTGTTGACACCTATCTTTTTTTTTTCTGTTATATTTTTGTTTAATGCTGTTTTTTTAGACCTCTTTTCCAAATATTCTGTGTAGAAGTGGTTTTGTAGACACATATTCCTTAAATATGTTTTTATCATGGAAAGTTTCCTTCATTTACAATGGATAATTTTGCTGCATAGAGTAGTCTTGGATGGAATATGTATTCTTTCATGACTTGTAGGGCATTGATCTATACCCTTTCGGATTTCATAGTCCCCACTGAAATTCAGCTGTTGTGTTGATGGGCCTGTGATCTCCAGGGTTTCTGGTTCCTTCACGGTGCAGGGCCTGATGCAGAGAATTGACTGTGGAGAGTTAGCTGTGAAAGGAGTGGCTTGTGGAGCCATCTTGGGATGGGAGCTGTGAGCTGCCAGGAACAGTGGTAGGTGTGGGGAACACACAACAGCCAGTCTTACTCAAGGACAGAATGGCCTGGCACTCATGGACCTGGGGAGAGACTGCTAGCCCCTGAGGCATGGGTGAAAGCTACCTGTGGCTATGTGCATGCTGCAGGAGTGATCTCTGAGCCATGCCTCAAAGCTGTGTGATGCAGAGCTGAGCTGCATCGATCTAGGCAATGAGTACTTGTTTCTTTGTAAGTCACTCCCCCAAAACACACAGTAATAATAAATGCACATAAAATTATGTTATATGATTTCCATGATAGTGCAAGATACCCAAAGAGAACTTGGGTGACAAAACTGTCATAGCCTGGCCTGGATAAATTAACCACAGACTTGGGGATGTGGGTCTGAGAAAGCAGTGCTGATCCTGCTGCCTCTGTGGTGGCTCAGCTGGGCTCAGATTCCCAAATCCAGAAGCAGCTGCCAGGAACTGAGGAGAGCAGGCAATCAAAACCATAGGCTTAATGCGGTTAGGGATAGTCACATGGGTTATACAATGGGTTATAAAATCTGTAACTTTAAAGAGGCCAGCCACACAGAAGCATGGGCCACAGCTATGTTGTAAATGGGGGGATATGTTGTTGGTATGGGAAGATTTCTTAAAGGTTATTCAGAGACTATAAAAACCTTTACCCCCAAACGAAACACCCAGAGAGGGAGCACGGCCGCTTTGCATAATAAAAGATGTAAGATGTGCCCCAGGCAGGGGAAGCTTAAAAGGCTAGAGAAGTCCTGGTGGATCCAGTTGCAGAGCTTGAGAGATAAGAAAAAAAGCAGGATGCTTTAACTTGTGTAAGTTCCAAGCACTTAGAGGAAGAGCTAGATAATAGTAAAAATGAAAATTACCTGAAAATAAAAGTAGCTAAAGCTGCCACTCAGAGTCAAACGTTTATGCAAAAGGAAAGAAAAAAAGCTAACAGTACTGTAGCTAGGAAATATTCCAAACTAGAACTGTTAAAACTAGAAAAAACTTATAAGCAAGATATCAGAGAGCCTCTAGCCATGTGGCTTGTGAAAGTATGGGATCATGGGAAAAAACGGCGTCAAAGTCCTTCAAAAGCTTCACATCTGAGTTATATAATCACCCATCCATCCTTGCTATATAGGCATTTCAAATTTGGCCAATGCAGAGGGAGCAGTCCTTAATGGGATGCCTGGTTGAAGGCATTAAAGATACCTGGTCATTACCAAGGGAGACTAACATGATTAACAGTGGCTAGAGGACTATGAAGGAGGGGCAGGCATTACTGAGAGAGCTAGGTATGAGAAAGGCAATATATGATGTCCAGTTCACTGGGCCAGATAAGACTGTTCAGCAGAGATATGATGGAAAGCTTAATTTAACTGGGACTCGGAGTATGGTATGGGGCTTTAATGGTTTTACTAAGCCCTTTATTGGAGCAGGATCTCTGTAAAGTGAGACAAGTTTTGGCAAATCTAAATGATTCTGACCAGAATGTAAAACGTATCTGTAAAATAACAGAACACCCTATAAGAGATATAAAAAAGACCAGACTAAAGAAATGGTCCACTTGGATTACTCGAAGACAAATGTGGCAACACTTATTTTGAGCCCTAATCCCCAGAGAAAATATTGATAGAAAACCAAATTCGGTACTAAGGTATTTCTGGAAGGCTTTAAAACCAGAAGAACAGTTTATGAAAGACAATCAAAGGATAAAAACTGTCCCAGGGTGGTTAAGAACCCCCAAGGGGTTCTTAAAATTCATTTCTCTTCTGATAAAGGCTATACTGGGGCAGAAGCAGGTTTTTCCACTAAGTTCTCCCCAGCAGCCAGGTGTGGTCAATGGAGAAATGACAGATATGGCTACAATCAGGAGGCAGACCCAGAGCGTCCCCGACTCAGGGAACCAATAAGTGCAGTGTGGACAGGAGAAATCTCTTGCCTCCTTAGCCCAGTGCATGGTCAGACAACTGGAGCCAACACCTGTAAGTGTATCAAAAATAAAAG
This sequence comes from Nannospalax galili, assembly GCF_000622305.1. Taxonomy (NCBI): domain Eukaryota; kingdom Metazoa; phylum Chordata; class Mammalia; order Rodentia; family Spalacidae; genus Nannospalax; species Nannospalax galili. The sequence continues at coordinate 2,339,075 of NW_008359324.1, forward strand.
AATATGAAGAACCACCAAGTAAAATCCCCCTAGTGTGAAATGACTCCAAAGGGATAACTAAAAATGCAAAAGAGCTAACCAAATTAATGCCTCATACCCATGCCATGGTACCTAACAAGGATCTATGGGGAAAACAGTTAATACGAATGGAAAAAAACTTTCCATTATGTTTGAGCCCTTGTCTATGATTGATTTAATATATAATGTTAACCTTACTTCGAGGGTTTTACAGATGTGAAACCCATTTGAAAGATACCTGAAGAAGCAAAGGCCGGCTCTAGCTGTAAGATTCTTGGGAGTTTTATGGTTGCGTAAGATGAAGACAGAGACTTCCAAACTATACAACTGTTAAGAAAATCTACAGTACCAGGGTTGGGTTTCCCCTCTGTGCTGAATAGCTTTAATGTTACCTTGACAAAACTGGGTTGAGGGAGCCTCAGATGGGGAATTTCCTCTATTGGACTGGCCTGTGGCCATGTCTGAAGGGCATCTTCTTAATAAGTGATGTGGGAGGACCCAGCCCACTGTGGGTGGTGCCACCTTGGAGGTGGGCCTGTGTTGCATAAGAAAACAGGCTGAGCAGGGGCCAGAGGAGCAAGCCAGTAAGCAGCATTCCTCCATAGCTTGTGTTCCAGCTCCTGCCTCCAGGTTCCTGACCTGAGTTCCTACCTTGGGCTCCCAGATGAACTGTGACCTGGGAGATGCAAGCTGAAAAAACTCTTTCCTCCCCAAGTTGGTATTGGTCAGAATATTTTGTCACAGCAATGAAGAAACAAACTTGGACAGAAATTGGTACCAGAGAGTAGGATATTGCTGTGACAGACTGACCTTGGTGTTTTTGAGAGGACTGTGGAAGTGTTTGGAACTTTGGGCTGTAAAAGCCATTGTGTGCTCAGAGTTTGTTGCTGTGGAGCTTGGAACAGGTGTGCTGAAAGAGATGTAGACAATGGAGGCCTGGCTTGTGAAGCTTCAAAGAGAAGCGGAGACTATCAGTGCTGTTCATGCAAGATTTTGGATTGGGTTCTGGCAGCTGGGGCTGAAGAACCAGCTGTGATTAAGAAGAGACCAGAACCTGAAGCAAAACCTTTGCTTTACTGGGACAACTGATGCCGGTTAGCTGGGACTGAAAATCAGCTGTAAGTAACAAGAGACGAGCATCACTTTGGTGGAGGCTTCTGGGAGGTATTTCCTCAGGGTCAGCACACAGAGGGGATCCACACCTCTATTTCAAGCTGGAAGAAGGACTTGGTAATGTGTAAGAGTCTCCTGCATGGTTCTGGTGTTGAAAGCGTGAAAGGATCATAGAGAGCAGATGAGGCTTGGCACTCTAAGAGGCCAGGAAAGGCCATAGGTGAAAGTGCAGCTTCAGTTACAGCCATGACCCCAGGATTGAAGGGGTCGTGGAGAGAATCTGAGGCTTTGCACCTCAAGAGGCAAGAAGAAGCCATTGATGAAGGTGCAGCCTCAGTTTCAGTAGTGACCCCAGCTTTTGGGAGATGCCAGGACCATGGGATGACCACCAAGGACAGTGGCAGGTGTGGAATGGAGCTGACCTGGGTCTGCAAGATGAGCTGAGTGTTCTGTGGATGGCAGAGTCATAGAAGTGTAGTTGCCAGAACCCTTTGGAGGCCAGAAGATCGTGAGTGTGTCCCAGATGTTCAGCCTTGAGCTACTTTGCTGGACTTTGGTTTTGCTTAGGTGTGCCCGATTCTTCTCTTTGAAATAAGACAGTACTTGTTTTGGGTTTTACAGAATCCCATAGGTAAGAGACTTTTAAAAGAGACTATGAACTTGGATTTTTTTAAGGACTGTGGGGTTTTTAAGGTTGTACTGTCTTATGTTGTGATATTAATGCCATATCCTAGGGAAAGAAATTGGAAAGTTATGGTTTAATAGTGAGTTTGTGTGTCAAGTTGACAAGGGGTCAATTGTGCTGGATACCTTTAGTGTCAACTTGACACACCTGGGTTGAGGGAGCCTCAATTGGTGGAATTTCCTCTACTGGACTGGCTTGTGGCCATATCTGAGGGGCGTCTTCTTGATGAGTGATGTGGCAGGACCCAGCCCACTGTGGGTGGTGCCACCTCTGGGCATGTGGGCCTGTGTTGCATAAGAAAGCAGGATGAGCAAGGGCCAGGGGAGCAAGCCAGTAAGCAGCATTCCTCCATGGCCTGTGCTCCAGCTCTTGCCTCCAGGTTCCTGCCCTGAGTTCCTACCTTGGGCTACTGGATGAACTATGACCTGGGAGATGAAAGCTGAATAAACTCTTCCCTCCCCAAGTTGGTATTGGTCAAAGTATTTTGTCACAGCAATGAAGAAACAAAATTGGACACCCTCTATGAGCTGTTGGTCAGAGTGATCCTAAAGGTCCTCAAATTCCACAAGGGTATTGCTTTAATGTTGGTTGTACACTAGAAATGTCAGTAAGGCTATGTTGCTGAAGACACTGCATGTTGTGAGCACTGGAGAAGAAAAGGAGAGGGAACTGAGGCTAAGCCAAAAAATTCCATGCCCCTGGGTGGATGATGTTCATATTGCACAGAAGGTGCTATGCATATGGTTAGGGAAGAAAGGATCCACTATGATTCTACTCAACAATGGACCCTGTGTACTGCACACTATGGACATGCCGAGCAATACCTGCAAGTGCAATAATGGCTTGACCAACATACATACAACTGACAAATTTCTAATTGGATAAGGCCCACTCCTAGGGGTGGAACACATATCTGGTGCTGTAGACAAGGCAAATGCCTTGTCTCAAGAAAGACTACAGGCCTTAGTGGGGCATCCATCACAAGTATACTGTTAAATGAATATAGTACACCTACTGGGATATTTTCTAGGCATTTGTATTTACATCCATATTTGTTTAAATGTGTCTACTTCTTTCCATTTGTCTTTATAGTAGAAGAAACACCACTGAGCTAGATCAATGGCCATGACTTAAAGACAAATAATGGGGAGGCTCCAAAATCCCCTCTCTCACCATGATACATGAGAGATCACCCTACATCTGTCACTCCCTCCCTGGCTCAGGGACCTTAGTGGAAGACTGGAGGAAAGATTGTAAGAGCAGAGGAAAGGGGTGGAGTGCTTTCTGCCTGGGTTCTGGTTCCTCCAAGGGGTGGGGCCTGCTGCAGAGAACTGAATGTGGAGAGTTAGCTGTGAAAGGAGGGGATTGTGGCTCCATATTGCAATGGGATCCATGAGCTGCCAGGAATGCAGAGGCAGGCATGGGGAATGTGCAGCAGCCAGTCGTACTCAAGGACGGAATGGCATGGCATTTATGGATCTGGGCAAGACCACTGGCCTGTAAGCCTCTAGTGAGAGTGACCTGATGGGGTGGGCTCTGAGCTGCGATGCTGAGTGGTGCAGAGCTGAGTGGCACAGAGCTGAGTGGCTCAGAGTTGAGAAGCACAGAGCTAGGCGCTGGGTGCTTTTTCTTTGAAAGTCACTTCTCTTCCCCCAATGATAATAATAAATGCACATAAAGATATGTTATGTGGTTTGCCTGATAGCACAAGAGACACAGAGAGAACTCTGCTACCAGCCTACCTTTATATATGATTTGAATTTTTTCCTCACAGCTTTCACATCTTTTCTTTTCTCTGTATGTTTAGTGTTTTGAGTATTTTATGTTGTGGAGAGTTTCTTTTCTGTTTGATGTATTATACACCTCATGTCTCCTCACAGGTATATCTTTCCTTAGGATTGGGTAATTTCTCTGTGATTTTATTAAAAATATTTTATGTGTCTTTGACCTGCTTTTCTTCTTCTTTGCCCATGCATAGATTTGGTCTTTTAACAGTGTCCCAGATGCCTTGAATAGTCTATTCCTGGGTTATTTTAAATTTCACCTTTCTTTGGTTGAGTGATTCATTTTACCAAGCTTGTATTCAAGATCTGATATTCTCTGTTCCGTTTTCTCCACTTCCTTTTTGTTTCTTTCCATTTAGGTTTTTGTTTTAGACCCGAGTTTTTGATTTCCAGTTTTATTTCCAACTGACTTTTCTTCAGAGATTCTGCCTGTTTATTGAATTCTAGGTTCATGTTTTCAATTGTTCTGCTTATTTCAGTCAATGTTTGTGCTTTCATGTTTTCATTTAGGTTTCATTCATATCCTCTTTGATTTCCTTGAGCATAGTTATACTTGCTCTTTTCAAATTAGTGTCTTGAGCACTTACTAGGTTGTTATTCTCTGAATACATTAAAACAAGGTTGTCAGTTTCTGTAGTAACCATATTATCTCATCACCCATGAGGCCTGTGTTTTTTCCAGTGCTAAACTAGGCATTTGGACTTGTGTGTTGTTGTTTCTTGGTATGGGTAAGTATTCTCTTTTTGTTGAATGTCTACATCTTGTTTGCGGTTTCCACAACTTACAGGTTATATCCAGCTAAGTAGTGCTTGGTGTTCAATTTGGGGCCACTTTATACTGATATGATGATGGGGTGAAAAAAAAAGGTCTCAGTTCAGCTACATCCAAGTTCAACTTTTGAGCTTAGATCCAGGATTACCTTCACAGGATCCCGAGAAGCATGGTCAGCTGGGAAATGCAAGATGAACAGATTGCCTGACAGGTTAGGGTGGGAACCTGTAGATCTGGGATGCACAAAGCTCAGATGACAGAGTGAAGGAAGTCTCAGGGATGGATCTCAGGACCTCAAGTTTGGGGTGGGGAAGGATCCTGAAGACCCATTCTGGCCTGAGACCTGAGGTGGTGGAGAGTTGTAGTGGAAAATCTTGTGACTGATTTTGCCTTTTGCCTTATGTACCTATCATGCTGGAATGCAGTGTTTCCTGTTTCTTATCAGAGAAAAACTATGTAAGTCACATGGTTTCCAGGAATCTGAAACTTAGAAGCTTATCATACTAATAGGGCATGCTAGATTGTAATAGGATATTGGTCTACCATGCTAATAAGGGATCCCATATGCTGTGTTATGATTGGACTATCACCCCTATATAAGCCCGTACTTTCCTGCAATAAAGCAGATCTGTGTCACTGAACCTAGTCTCCTGTGTCTGAATGTGGTGACGCTGGTGCAGACTCCTCACAAGCCTTGGGGTCCGGACCAGATGACTGATCAGAGGAACTGAGAGAGCAGGAGAGTGGCCATAGCTGGAGGACAGTAGCCACAGCCGGCTACCACACCTGGCTCCCAAACGTGGGGCTGGAACCCCATCCCCACAGAACTTCAACACTCTGAGCTGTAACAACTTGGGCTCTGCTGTCTTCTGGCTTATGATCTTCATTTGGTTGTCCTGCTCCTGTCTTTCCTGATGGTTTCTTTGAATGGCTCCTGGGTCCCTTTGGGTACATCTTGCAGGATGAGTGACTTCCGGTATGGGGAATATTCATCCAGCTGTTGCCAGACCCCATGCTACTGCACTAGTTTCTCTCCTCAGGGGTAGGAAAATTAGGGTAACAAAAAAGGAGGTAACTAAGGTATTAGATGAAGTGTTAGCTCTTGGTCCTTGGTTTACAGATCCCTGTTCTTGGGATCCAGAGCAATGGGCTTGTGTGCTGTTCATGGCCAGAAAGAGAGAAGTCAGGCAGGGGCATCCATTATCTGGGCCATTTTACACCATTGTGATTGCCATTTTGGCCTTGCTTTGGGGAGTTACCCCCATACCCCTGAGCAAAATAATCTCATACTGAAAAACATAAACAAATAAAGCAACAGGATAGTGGGGATGGCATGTCCCAAGCATTTCCATTCAAAAACAAACTAAATGATTTCTCTTCTGATGTGGAAATGATGACTGCTGTTAATGAGATAAAGAATGAGGAATCAGGGTTTGAGAGCTCCCTGGGCAAAAAGCAGGAAGTTAAGAGAGCCTCTGCTCTGCCATTATGGGATGGTGGCTACCTGCCGCCATCTTACACTGGTTTCAAGGAAGCAGACCCCCAGCCATTCCCCAGACACCCAAGGCCAAGGGAAGGCAGAGGTTCCCAGGGACCCAGACAGCTGTGCCCAGGCATGGGGGTGGCACCGTGCTGGGGTGGGAGGCTGGGCAGAGATGGAAGGGCTCAGGAGCCTCTGCTGGCCCTGGGGCAGCAGGCTCCTCCCCATGAGTACAGTGCACCATAGGCTGTGCTAAGGCTGTGTGGCCCAGGCTGCGTGAGCTGCTGCCCAGTGCCCGAGAGGAGCGCAGCCATGCTGGGGCCCTAGGTGTAGCCTACCACCACCTTTTCAATGAGCAACCTGCTCGGCAGGGCCAGCTTCAGCAAGCCCACCACCATGGAGGACTGCAACTCCACCTGGTAGACTGACTGAGAGTCCAAGCCCGATCCCGATGAACTAGGGCCAGCTGGCAGCGAGGTCCAGGTGCAGGACCAACCATGGAAGCCTGCAAATACTCCAGAGGGCACCGGTGGGTAGCCCGAGCCAGCCCCATTCTGGAAGACAATGACAAGGTGGCAGGCGCAGAGCAGAAGCAGCAGCTAAACCAAAGAGAAGGTTTTATGCCCCGAGGGATTTGTACAAATACCGACATCAGTACCCACAGAACTTCAAAGCCCAAAGCATAACCCTTTTCCTTAGGATCCTCTAATCTTTACTGATTCTAGTAAACGCAAATTTGGTTATGTAATTTACCAGGAAGGACAACTCTCCTCACATAAGATTTTCCCTTTTGAGGGATCTGTACCACTCGGAGAGCTCTCAGCCATGTTACAGGTCTTTCAGGATCTCCCTACAACTCCCTGTAATACTTTTTCTGACAGTGCTTATTAAGTTCAGACTCTACAATGTCTGGCCTTTGCAGCTTTCCAGCCCTGCCAGAGTCCCCTTGATTTGTTGCTCTCCTCATTACAACAATTACTTGAGCAGCACTCTGCCCCTTGGTATATTCAACACTTGCACTCTCATACCAACCTCTCGGGGCTTCTGGCAGAGGGCAATGCTGCCATTGATAAACTGTTCCTGAGTGCCACCCTAGACTCCACCTTAATTCAACAAGCTAGAGACTTACATGCCCGCTTCCACCTTTCTCCCCAATCTATACATAGGCTCCTCCCTACCTTGCCGATTCAGAGCTCTAAACATTTGGCCCATGCATGCTCATCTTGGGCCCCTCTTCTTCTTTTGGGGCAATTACAACCCCCTGGGACCCTCCCTAGAGGTCTTGGCCCCAATAAGATGTGGCAAATGGATGCCACTCATTTTTCTCCTTTGGGCAAGCTCAAGTATATCCATCATATTATTGACACTTATTCCAATATCCATTTTGCATTGGCCTGCTCTGGTGAGATGGATTCTCATGCTGTAAAGATTGTCAAATATGCCATGGTCCTTAATGGAGTTCCTTGGCAAATAAAAACAGATAATGGCCCTAGTTATGTTTCTGCTACCTTCAGCCATTTTTGCTCTGACTGGAATATTAGGCATATAACTGGTATCCCTTACAGCCCTCAGGGTCAAGGGATTGTTGAACGTTCCCACCAAACACTCATTAAACAAATACAGAAAATAGGGGAAGACAACGATAAAGGCCCCCGCTATAAAGACCCCAATTCTGTTATACAACAAGCTCTATTTGTATTAAATTTTCTAAAATTTGACTCCAATATCCTCCCACCAGCAATAAAACATTGGGGGGCATTCACTCAGCTCAATCCTGCCCCCAAGGTGAGATGGAAGGACCCTCCCACAAGTAAATGGAAATGTCCACACCTATTATTAACACAAGGGCAAGGCTATACTTCTGTCTTTCCAGATAATGTTCCAGCCCCCATTTGGATCCGAGCGCAGAACATCAGAATTGTCTGTGATGTAATACCTCCTTTGACAACCACCAAGCCCAGAGATGGCAGCCCTGACCCTGGAGGAAGGAGAGCACCTCTCAATCACCAAGAGACCAATCCAGTGTCGCAGATCACAAAAGCCATCCACCTGGGAAGTTCTTGAACATCTCTCTCCACAAACAGAGACATTAGCTCAGGTAAGTCCTCAATCCAGAGAAAAACCTTTGTCTGTATTCCTTATTATGTGTGCCATCATTACTGCTAACTCCTGATTTTTGACCCATGCATTGTTAAGGGTCTTGATAATTTTGTTAAAACTCGTATTTCTCTAGTTCAGTTAGCTGTTGCCCACCTCCAGATCTTGCCAGGCATGGCTCTGCAAACAAGGACCCACTGTTCCTTGCCCTTACCAACCTATAATAATAGAGATATTAAAAACAGGCTTGAGCATAGGTGTGAAGTCTTATGGAATAACCATGCAACAGACCTGAGACAACAGCCCAACTGCCAGAGCCACAGGAAATGCCTTGCAATATATACTCCTGTTGGCAAACTGTGAGACCGATGCCTAGAACTTGTCACTCCCTAATCCCCATCATTAGCCAGATGGGAATACCCTGCTCCATCGGCTTTTATTGAATTCTTAGCCCCTTTGCATGGGCCAAAGCTTGATTCACTCCCTCTCCCTCTGCCGGACCATATGAAGTGACTCACCCTTTGAGGGCTGGTAGTCAATGACGGGTAAGATACCAAAAGACAGGATAACCTAAGGCAGTCACAGTCCATAATGCTGGGTGACCCTTGAGGTGGGGACAGCTATGCTGAGGCAAAGAACCTTGACTCCCACTGGTTGGGATGGATTTGGCCCACACTGCTCTCGAGAAAACTCACTATCTTGAAGAATGGGGACCAAAATAAGCAATCAATCCCTTGCCTCCCAAGCCATTCTACCTTGCCTTGATGCACAACAGAAAAATCTGCCACATACAGCCCCTAGACTGATATTAGTATGTTATATATTCTGAACTGTGCCTCACTCTTAAAAATGAAAAAATAGGGGGAGATATTGTGGAAAATCTTGTCACTGATTTTTCCTTTTGCCTTACATTCATATCATGCTTGAATGCAGTGCTTCCTGTTTCTTATCAGAGAGAAAACTGTGTAAGTCACATGGTTTCCAGGAATTTGAAGCTAATAGAAACTGAAACTTATCATGCTAACAAGGCACCTGGCCCGCTAGATTGTAATAGGATACTAGTCTGCCATCCTAATAAGGGATCCCTAATGTTGTGTTATAATTGGACTCTTACCCCTATAGAAGCCTGTACTTTCCTTCAATAAAGTGGATCTATGTAACCGAACCTGGTCTCCTGCATCTGAATGTGGCGACACTGGCACAGACTCCTCACTAGCCCTGGGGTCCAGAAAAGATGAATGATCGGAGCAACTGAGAGAGCAGGAGAGCGACCATAGCCAGAGTAGAGCAGCCACAGCTGGCGATCACAGCTGGCACACAAATGTGGGGGTGGAATCCCCTCCCCACAGAGCTGTAACACTCTGAGCTGTATCACCTTTGGCTCCTGATGCCCCCTTTCTCGGTGCTGTTCCCATGGTTGCTCGTCGCTTTCATTTTGGCCTGCTTTTTCTTCTGGCTCACGAACTTTGGTTGGGCGAGCCGCTGCTGTCATCGCTGATCATCTCTTTGAATGGTTCCTGAGTCCCTTTAGGTACATCTTGCAGGGTGAGTGACCTCCCATATGGGGAATAGTCATCCAGCTGCTGCCAACACCCATGCTGCAGCACTGGTTCCTTTCCTCAGTAGTAGGCATATTAGGGTAACAGAAAAGGATGTAACTAAGGTTTTAGATGAAGTACTTGCTCTTGCCCCCTGGTTTACAGATTCTTGTTGCTGGGATCCTGAACAATAGGCTTGCATTCTATTCTTGGCCCGGCATAGAGAAGTCAGGGAAAGATGCCTACAGTCTTGGCTGTTCTACCCCATTATGAAAGCCATTCTGGCCTCCCTTCAGGGGGTTCTCCCCAAGCCCCTGAGCAGGATAATCTCCTATTAAAGGAGATAGCAGAGCAAATACAACAACAGGATGCTGGGGATGGCCTATCTCAGGTATTTCCAGTTAAAACAAAACTATCAAATTCTTGTTCTAATGAAACAATGACTGCTAACGATGATATAAAAAATGAGGAATTGGGGTTTGATGCAGATGGCTCAAGAAGTTTGGTTGGGTGTGCTGCTGCTGTCCTTGTAAGGATCCTATGATCTTACAAGGAGCATTAAACAGGCAATGGGCTGCCTCTCAGCCCTGCCCCAAAGAGAGGAAATAAGGAAATACACCCCCCACATCCAATGGATGGTACCTGTTGACCTGCACAAACCTAGGATGCAGCTTTCCCTAAGTGGTCATAAATTTAACGGCCTGAATGATACAGGGGCTGACATTACTGTCATCAGACAGGAAGAAGCCTTCTCTCATTGGGACCATAAATCTGGACCCCTATACAAGATGTTGGGGGCTTACAAAATACTTACCGGTCCAACATCCCGTGGTCTGGACTGACCCAGATGGCAAAACAGGAGCTATTAAAGTGCTCCTAGCTGCAGGGTTTCTCCATACCTGTTGGGGAGAGATATCCTCCACAATATGGAGGTTGTTCTAACTCCCAATGACAAAGCCTTTTATGACAACCACATTGTAGACCAGAATTTAGGTAATGCCCCCCACCCTCACCCCTAATTCTAATGGCCACTGCTCTGCTGCCAAAGTCGCCCCTCATCAAACTAATGTGGGACACTAAAGCTCCCGTATGGGTGGAACAGTGGCCTCTTGCTTTACATAAATTAACTCACTTGATCTCTTTCATCCAGGAACAGTTATCCTTGGGTCATATCAAGCCCTCCCTTAGTCCTCATAATTCTCCCATTTTTGTAATACTAAAGAAATCAGGAAAATGGAGACATTTACATGATTTATGGGCTATTAATGAGCATATGAAGCCTTTAGGGACCCTTCAACTGGGACTGTCTCACCCTACTGCTATTCCCAAAGAATGCACAATTATTATAATAGATATTAAGGACTGTTTCCTCTCTATTCCTCTTCATGATGACGATAAGCCTTATTTTGCCTTCTCTATACCTGCCACTAATCATAACCTTCCAGTTCAACACTATCAATGGAAGGTTTTGCCTCATGGCATGAAAAACAGTCCTACTATCTGCCAATATTATGTGGCCCATGCCTGCAGACCTTTGCTGACTGAGGTTTATATTTTAGATAACATGGATGACATTCTTATCACCCATAAGGATCCTCCAATCTTACAAGGAGCTTTTCAAAAACTCAAAAAAAACCTCCAAGCATTAGGTCTTACTATTGCAGCAGATAAAATACAGTTACATGCTCCTTGTACCTTTTTGTGCCACTCTATTCAAGATGTCATCTGGCTCAAAGCTCCTGTTCTTAACTTACCAGATGAGGTTACCCTTTCGGAGGCACAGACCCTCTAAGGCAACATCAATTGGATATGGGGCTTCTTACCCATGTCCACAGAAGAGGTTACACCCCTCTTTGACCTCTTTCAGGGTACTGATACGGTATCCATTCCCCACAAATTCTCTCAGGAGGCACAACGTGTTGTCACAATGATCAATTCTCACCTGTCCCAAGCATTTGTAAATAGGATACAGCCAAAGTTGCCTACCCAAGCACTAGTTATTCCTACTAAAAACACCTCTTTGGGAGAGCTCTGGCAGACCCAAGGCCCCCCGATATGGGTCCACTCTTCATGGAGTCAACTTCACAAGGTCACCCCAGCTATTGAGGCATGGGCTATGTTAACCCTTAAACTTGTCCACACCTCGTGCCTTCTCTATGGCTGCTAACCTGAATCATTGGTTCTTCTCCTTCCACTTCACATTCTACAGAAAATAGGGGACGACAATGATAAATGCCCCCACTATAAGGACCCCAATTTTGTTATACAACAAGCCCTATATGCATTAAAATTTCAAAAATTTGACTCCAATGGTCTCCCACCAGCAATAAAACATTGGGGGGCATTCACTCAGCCCACTCCTGCCTCCATGGTGAGATGGAAGGACCCTCTCACAAGTGAATGGAAAAGTCCACACCTATTAGTAACACAAGGTCGAGGCTATGCTTGTGTCTTTCCAGATAATGTTCCAGCTCCCATTTGAATACCAGCCCAGAACACCAGAATTGCCTGAGATGGAAAACTTCCCTCCACCACCACTGACCCCAGAGATGGCAGCCCTGACCCTGGAGGAAGCAACGCACTTTCAACCACCATGAGACTGACCCAGTGTCACAGACCATGAAAGTCACAGACTCCAACAGCACAACTGATAACCTGGGGTGACCTTAAGTATCTCACTTTGCAAGCAGAGACTATAGCCAATCAAAACTCTTAAACCAGAGGGAGCCCCCTGTGTATGTTCCTTATTATGTGTGTCATCATAACTGCTAACTCCTAATTTTTGGACCCTGCATTGTTAAGGGTCTTGATAATTTTGTTAAAACTTTTATTTCTCTGGTTCAGTTAGCTGTTGCCCTCCCTCCAGATCTTGCCAAGCATGTCTCTGCAAACAAGGACCAATATATCCTCCTCTTGGTAGATTGTGAGACCAGTGCCTAGAGCTTGCAACTCCCTATTCCCCATCATTACCCAGATAGGACGACCCTGCTCCATCAGCTATAATCAAATTCTTAGCCCCTTAAGAGGCCTTTGCACAGGCCAAATCTTGATACACTGCCTCTCCCTCTGCCTGACCATACCAAGGGACTCACTCTTCAAGGGCTGGTAGTCAATGATGGGTAAGATCCCAAAAGATGGGACAACCTAAGATAGGCATAATCCATAAAGCTGGGTGACCTCCTTGAGGTGGAGACATCAATGCTGAGTCAAAGAACCTCGATTCCCACTGGTTGGCATGGAGTTGGCCCAGCCTGCTCTCGAGAGAACTCACCATCTTGAAGGATGGGGCCCACAATAAGGGATCAATCCCTTGCCTCTCAAGCCATCATATCTTGCCTTGATGCACAACAGAAAAATCTGCCACATATAGCCCCTAGACTGATATCAGTATGCTATATATTCTGAACTGTGCCTCACTCTTAAGAATGAAAAAATAGGGGGAGATGTTGTGGAAAATCTTGTGACTGATTTTGCCTTTTGCCTTACATACCTATCATGCTGGGATGCAGTGCTTCCTGTATCTTATCAGAGAGAAAACTATGTAAGTCACATGGTTTCCAGGAATCCGAAGCTTAGAGAAACTGAAAACTATCATGTTAATAAGGCATCTGGCCCACTCGATTATAGTAGGATACTAGTTTGCCATGCTAATAAGGGATCCCATATGCTGTGTTATGATTGGACTCTTACCCCTATATAAGCCCATACTTTCCTGCAATAAAGCAGATCTGTGTCACTGAACCTGGTTTCCTGCATCTGAATGGGGCGACACTGGCACAGACTCCTCACCAGCCCTGGGGTCTGGACAAGAAGACTGATCAGAGGAACTGAGAGAGCAGGAGAGCTGCCATAGCCAGAGGAGAGCAGCCACTGCTGGTGACCACAGTGGCTAACTCATTCTTCAAGACTGGAGGTTTGCGCAGATCTGGGATGTATTAGTGTCTCATGACCAGAGGAAATCTGAAATCTAAGATGGTGGATTTCCTGGGAGTCCCCAGGACAGAGCTCGGGTCCACAAGCCTGGGGAAGGGAAATGGTGGGAGTGGAGATCCCAAAGACCTAGGGTGGGCTGAGAGCAGATATGGTGGAGAGTGGCTCACCCAATTTATGAAATTTTTAAAAATCAAATTTTATTATGAAATTCTTTTCTCTTGATTCTTTTAAAAATATCCTTATTACAATTATTTATTTATTGACTAATACATGTATGTGTATGCAGGTGTATTAGTAGATAATGGTGCAAGTGTTGAGGTCCGCTGACAATTTGTGGGATTTGGTTCTTTCATCTCTCTTTCACTGTGTGTGTCCTGAACATAAATCTCAAATCTGATGGTAATTACTTTCGTTAGCTAAGTCATCTTGCCAGTCCAAGTTTATGCACTTTGTCATCATTACTTTTTTGCAAAGTAACAGCAAAATAAAGAAAAATACGTATTATTAAAGTATTTTATAAAAAATTTTGATAAAAATCTAAAAAACAATAACATTTCTTATAAAATATTTTAAACTAATAGGTTAAAGTAGAACTATAAGTAACAACTACATGCTTAGTAATACACAATGGAAATAAATTAAATAGATGTAATTTTCTTTCCACTGAATAATATACATTTTACTTATTTCCATTTTTGTAATGTCCTTTTTAAAATCTACTTTTCCTCTCAGCTTTATTTACTTTTACATAACTCCTTGGAAGAATTTGTATACATCTTTCATTTACGTATTTTGCCCAGAATTTCCTCTGACAAGCCATAGTCCCAACTCCAAAGCAGGGAAGGAGTCAAGCCCATTAAAGGGAGGGCTTATGGATATATTATCTGGGAAAATCACGAGGCCTCTCTCTCACTATTTTGTGTGGCTTCAGGCAACAGGGTTTATGTTTGGGTGTGGACTTTGGAGCACAGCCATGAATGGGGTAGTCATCATTTGTGGAATAGAGCACATTGATCGGCAGTCAAGATGGCGTGCATGCTGATGACTCTGTCTGTCTCAGTCTCCGGGGCCATATGGGGTGAGATTCGCACACAAAATGCTGATGAAGACCATTGGGCAGGAGAAGCTGCTGGCAGACATTCCAAATATAAACCTATGAGAACCCATGTAAGTCATCCCCTTTGCTGGACATCATACAAACTATGTAAAATCCAAACTTAATATCTTATGTTGGTTTGTCAGTCTGTGTCAGGCCCACAAGACCCTGAGTGAGGGCGGGTCTCCCAGCAGGAAGGGGGAAATTTAGTGAAACACATACACACACACACACACACACACACACACACATGCACACACACACACACACACACACGTATATATTTGATAGTGCTAAATATTTTTCAAATTTAATGCATATATTTTAAGTGATTTTGTAAAAATATCTTTGTTTAAAAAAATCTTTGTATTTTAAATCAGAATATTAAAAAGCTAAATAGAAGATTTACATTTCAAATATTTGAGTTGTCTTTGGACAAAAGGTATGTATTTATTATGTAAAAGAGTCTTTGCAATATTTATTTTTACCTTCCCACATTGGCAATTTATCAATTACTTTTGATTTAATATTAATAAAGATAATTTATGATTATTCATTTATGCTTGAAGTTTATACTGACTACCCCAATTGTGACCTGCAATTCTTTCTGCTAACTTTTCTGAGATTGTGAAACATTCAAAGTACATAAAATGTATGTGAAACTTGTCTAAAATCCTTGTACAGAAATATTAGATACTCCAGGAAGCAAAACAATGAAACATGCCAACAAGTAAAATGAATGATTGTAGTTGTTTCTGATGAAGGATTGCCTCTGATGAGTAAACATGGGAGATGACTCTGAAACACATCACACAGATACATTGTATTGGAAAAGAAACAAAGACAGTTGATAACAAAATTGGATCCTGATTATTTAAGAGATGAGACTCTACATTTCCCTAACTTGAGATCTAAACTTAACTCAAACATTGTGTCATTTAGAATAGGAAGAATGGCACTGTGAAAATGCTTTGCACCTCCATTCTCCTCTTATGACTTTCAAACAATTGGTGGTTGAATTGTGTAAGAACTTAAATTTTATTTGATCCTTTTGGCTGACTCATATTTATTAAATGTTTGGAAGTAGTGTGATAATTTTTAATGCAGCCAAAACTCTCCAACCTTTTCTAACCAAAGAAAATCTATGAAGAGTTTTATATAATTCCCTTCATCAGTATTGTATAATTATAGAGATCTTTCACTTTACTAACTCCTCCAAATTTTCTGAATTTTGTGAATGTTATTGAATTCTTCTTTACCAAATTCATTTTTTGTGTATAGAAATACCGCTATTTTTAAGATGTTAAATTTATGTCCAACTACATCCCTGAATTCATTTAAAAGATCTAATATTTTTTTCATTTTATTAGCATTTTATATGTAAAATATTATGGATTTCATTATTACATTTTTACACCTGTATCTATTTTTTTGTGGGGTATTAAGATTTTTTGTTTGTTTGTTTCTTTATTTTTAAAGTATACGATTGTTATGCTTGAATGTTGTGCAGTGCCTGTGGAGGACAGAGATGGCATTGGATCCTCTGGAACTGAAGATATGAACAGTTGTTAGCTGCCATGTGGGTGCTGGCATTTAAATGTGGGTTTTCTGCAAGCACAGCCAGTGCTCTTAACTGGTGAGAAAACTCTCCAGTTTTGCATTTAGGTTTTTGTATGAACATAATTATATTTTTCACATACATAGATCATTTAAATTGATCTTTTCTAAATTGGATGCCTACCAACCATGATGGAATATAACTCCCCTTGAACCATAAGTTCAAATAAATTCTTCCTTGTATAAGAAAAATATAAAAAATAAATGATAAGGAAACAATTTATGTCATACACATCACCTCAATGAACATGTAAATCAAAGACATTGTATTCCACTTTAAGGAATCCATACATGCTATGAACTTTTAAATCAACGACTTCTGATTATTTTCCATTATTGTCTAAAATATGTATTTTAATGTATCCCCTTTTTTAAAATTTGTTATTTTTATTTTATGTGTATGAGTGTATTGCCTGTATGTATGTGAGTGTACCCGTGTCACGCAATGCCACAGAGGTCAGAAGAGGGTTTTGGGATTCCCCTGGAACTGGAGTTAAGGACAGTTTGGAGCCACCATGTGAGTGCTGGAACTCGAACCTGGGTCCTCTGTAAGAGCAGTCAGTGCTCTTAACCACTGAGCCATCTCTCTAGCCCCTTTAATGTATTGTTAAATATAAGTCAAACCACTAAGTGACATCTATGATAGCAACTACTTACACTATCCTCTTCCCGAAATGTTTGTTATTTGGTTGAAAACTCTATGCATAGTCTCTGTATCCGTATCTGAATATATCTGAATAAATTTGAAATTACAGAAAGACAAATACAATCTTGTCTAAACTTTCTTGAAATGAAAATTTTGTATAATTTGATACAAATTTAACTATAGTACATACTTATGAGTATGCCATAAGTGTCCTGACATGGCATACAATCTGTCTATTATATATATATATATATATATATATATATATATATATATA
>NW_008359324.1:2356160-2359307 GCF_000622305.1 Nannospalax galili
TAAAAGATTAGCAGCAACCTGGCTCTCAGAAATCTAAGACAATTCTTTCTGTTAGGAATCATTGTATATACCAGTCTGTTCTTCTTACACAGCTCATTGTCTGTGACCTCATTCCTTTCCCCTACATCACTGGATGTTACTATTTCTATTGTGGATTCTTTTAATCCTCTACTATGACTTGCTTTAACTCCAGGTGATCATCCTTCAGCTTAGAGATATGCTCTGCTTAATTGAAGATATTCTCTACATAACTTTACTTACAAATATAACATGTAGTTATTAAATGTAAACCATTAATGACTTTCATTCTCCTGAAGAGGAAAGGGAATTAACATTAAATTATTACTGGAATGTGGGAGAAAAACAACAGTCTTATGTGGATTAATTGGATTTTATTTCTTCATTGAGTTGAATCTTCCTTTCCTTTTGAATAAATTGTTTTTTGTAAAGAAGCACAGAAAAGGTCAAATTTTATGCTCATTTGTAAGAAAATACATATTCATTTCTCAGTGTTTACTGAAAATTTTATATAACATATTATATAATGGCAAAATTTAACATTTGTATACAAAATTTCAATTATCAAAATCATTGACCACTTTATTGAATGTGGTTGAGTTGAAATTTTAATGGAATGATAAATATAAACAAATTCAAGCATGAAAATAAATAACTGTAACTAAAGTACATTATATGCATAAAAGCTAGGTGTTTTGATTACTGCTTGACAGTGAAACCAAAGCAAAATAATGAATCCAAAGCTGATATTTAAATCAAAGGAACCCTGATAAATTGGGAAATCTTATCATGATTCCTTTTCTTCCTTCTTCTTCTTGTTTTGTGTTATCTTTCTTCTCAAGTTTAACATAAATTATTTTTGAGCTGTTGTATCATCTTTCCCCTTTTTACTAGATAGTTCTACTTCAAGTTGAATCAATTTTCATCTCTGTGAAAAATAAGAGGCGAATAGATGATAGATAAATAGATAACAAAAAACGGACAAACAAACAGAGAACAACAACCAAAAAACATAGGTAGAGCTTGCATTTGTCCACTTACAGTCCTGGAGCGTCTGCTGTTCTTTGTTTCACAACCAAGTACGAAAGCAATTATGCATGATCCTGCACTCAGAATCCTGTACTCAGGTTTGCAATCCGGGACAGGTTTGATTCCCAGGCAAACCAAAATTTCAGACTTGGAGGCTTTCAGGATCCCAAGACTGCAGCTGCTAAATAAAAGGTCAATCCAGGATAAGCCCAGATAAGGGCCAGGGCAAGAGCCAGAGACTGCAAGTGCTGCAAATTTGTACAAAGGTTGAACCACCAGCTGGCCTGTGCATGCATAGGATGGGACAATTGGTGAGTTTTTGGGGTCTGGATATTTTGGGGGAACTGGGGATCAAACGTGACCTGTAACTTAGTTTATAAGTTTGCTTAGAAAATATTTTGTAAAAGCAAGTTAGATGAGGTAACGAGTTTTGAAGGGATTACAATATTTTCTCCAAGGCAATGAATTAGTGATTTCCTAATTGGATGGCAATTCCTATACTCAGTGGAATGCTCTTTGAAGCTTTATACCTCAGAGGAAAAGTATTAAAATGTCAGTGATGATGATATTTTTGACTGTGAACTTCATGGAATTTAGAATTAGCACATTCATAAGAGATGGCTTTGGATGTGTCTGTAAGGGTGATTTCAAAGAGGTTTAACTGAAGAGTGGAGATATGAACATGGATGCTATCCTCTCCTGGGGTGGAGTGTATGCCTATGCAATAAAAGAATAAGGAGAAAGCTAAGTCATCACTGCCATTCCCATTTCTCTTCTTTCTCTACCAGATTGTAGTCACATGCACTGTCAGTTTTTCTATGGGGTGTGCAGGGATCTCGTGGCGCTGGCCCCCTGCACACACCTGGAAAGGCGGTGGGTCTGGCCGCACACCGCGTCACTTTCTGCCGCTAAGGTGCTGAAGGTCTCGCGCTAGCGTGGCACAAGTCCCCTGTACACACCTGGAGATGCGGCCGGTCCCGCAGCCTCTGCTCTGCTTTGCTGGCTCTCTGGCGGGTCTCTGCTTCTCCGCCGCTTCCCCGCGTCTCTGAGGCTTCTGCTGGCGGGGCTTGCCCGGCCGAGTTCCGCCCTAATTTCACCCGTGTACTCTCTCTCTAAGTTCGGGACCCATCAGCTGCCGGGTCACGAGGAGAGGTACGAGGTGGCTAAAGCTAGGTTTCCGTGAGTCGATGACGGAAGGATATCACCCCCCGGAGAGACTGGATCATAGGCAGTGAGACACAGGATTCAGCTCAATCGTGTTACAGCTCTTTATTCAGTGACTCAGCTCAGCTTCAAGTCTCAGTGTTTCAGCTCCTAGCTCCTAGTGATCCAGCTCCAATATTGAGAGAAAACCAGGACATTTTATACCATGGGGGTAGTGGTAAAAGCTTTAGCTGATAGGTACTTTTAGGATGCCCCATTTACATGTGGAAGTAAGCTCCTGCCAGGCTACCAGACTGCCAGAAAAATCACACAGGAAAGGCTGGCAGTTTCCAGAGCTGGAGGCCATGTTTCTGTGGCGGCTACTTCAAAAGACGAGTCAGGAAGATGCCAGGAAGGTACCCTGATGAAAAGGAGTCTTCTGCATATGAAACCGAGCCCATGGGCTGTCTGGACATGGAGAGACTACTACTTCACAACAGGGGTCCCCAACATCTCCTCCTCTTTGCTTTAAATATGAAGAAGTGCCATCGCCAGCCATAAGGGCCAACTCATCTCATCTCGGGAGAATCCAAAGTCTGATAATTGACCATGACCTGTTTCCGTGGTGATTTTAGCAAATGGCAGTAATTTGTCAGCAAGGAAATCTTAAAAACAGTGAGCAAGTATCAAAATAGTACACAGTATTATCAACAGGGAATAGGAGCCATGCAAAACAAGGGGTTGCTAAGCCAATAGATTACAAAGTTTTTGAGAGTGTTAACGTTGGTTTCAATAACATTTGATTCATTTACAAAGAAACAGCATCTTTCCCAATATCATATACTCTTCCTATGTCCAGTAGTTATTAAGTCCAATGTTCTTTTGTTGTGAAGCATAACTTCTGGTGAGAAAGTTCATTTGCTGTTGGAGAAACTCCAGGCAGCCAGTCACTGATGT
>NW_008359324.1:2361548-2400954 GCF_000622305.1 Nannospalax galili
CTAGTGATGCCTTTTGGAAGTGGCTATTAATTACTTGCAGAGCCTTTTTTGCATCTGGGTTTAGGTACCGTCTGGAGGCTGGGTTTTTGTCTCCCTTTAAGAGATCAAATAGTGGCTGTAATTGACTTGTGGGGATGGAAAGCCAGGGCCTTAGCCAATTAATTTTGCCTAGAAAGCTCTGAAGTGAATTAAGGGTGAGTGGATGGGGGACATCCAGGACAGGTTTGAGGGGCCTCACAGTGGTGGGCGTTATTTCAGTCCCCAGCAAGGTAATGGGGGGGGGACTGATTGTATTTTATTTGTTGCTATTATAAAACCTTTTGTCTCTAGGGTGTTTATCATAGCATCTTTTAGGTCTTCTAGAGAGGAATCCTCATCTTGCCAGACCAAGAGGTCATCCATGTAATGATAAACATGTAGCCCCTTTTTTAAGAGGGGTGCTAGTGCATTTGCAACAGCCTCCTGGCACATTGTAGGACTATTTGCCATGCCTTGTGACAGAACTTGCCATTCATATTGATCAGCTGGACCAGAATTGTTAATTTTTGGAACTGAGAAGGCAAAATGTTGGCAATCATTATTGTGTAAACGGATGGAGAAAAAGCAGTCTTTTATATCTAGGACTAACAGGGGAGTATTAAGGGGGATGGCAGAGACCATGGGCAGGCCTCTTTGGGGTGATCCCCATATTTTCATAGTTTTGTTTATGGCTCTGAGGTCCTGTAGCAGTCTCCATGCCCCTGTCTTTTTCTTTATTACAAAGACTGTGGTGTTCCATGGGCTCCTGGAGGGCCTAATGTGACCCAGCTGTAACTGTTCTTCTTTTAAAATGAGTAATTTCTCCCTGGGTAATGGCCACTGTTCAACCCATAATGGCTCGTCTTTGGTCCAATCGAGGCAGGGAGTTTGGTAATCAACAGTGGCCCTTAGAATTTAGGGTCCTTTTGTTTTAGGGACCTCACCTGATCATCTATTTTAAGGCATTTCTCTTCAGACCCACTAGTAAGAACTACATTGAGGTCTTCCAAGATATCTCGTCCTAGGAAGTTTGTAGCTATATCTGCAATTAGGGGTCTTGTTGTGCCAACCTCTCCATCAGGGTCCTCCCATTTATAGAGGTTTTTAGTGATGAATGCTTGGGAGGCCCCCCCTACTCCCATTAGCTGGGGTCCTGGTATTAATTCCCAGTGTGGGGGAACCTCAGAATGCCTTAAGGTGGTTCTATCAGCCCCAGTGTCAAGGAGGCATTTGAAATGTTTACTGTCTATTTTTATGGTTAATTTTGGATGGGCATTTTCTGTAATACTGGTTACCCATAAAGTCTGTGGCTTCCCTCTTTTTAGCGGGGCTGAGGGCTGCCTCTGATGGAGTTTAAAGGTGGCACAGTCTTCACATCTATATCATTTTTAGATCTAAAATCCTTTTTCCAGTGAAAGCCTTTTTTACAGTGAGGGCAGAGGGTATTAGGGAGTTGAGTGGCAGCTGAGTTATCTTGGGGGCAATTTTTTATCCAGTGTCCAATTTCTCCACATTTAAAGCATTTTGAGTTGGCAAAAAGGTTAATGCAGAAGTTTCTCCAGGCACGTGGGACAATGGTGTTTAGCGATCCCAAGCTTGCAGGGCACATAAGCGAATCTGCTCTATACATCCAGCAGGGATTTCAGCTTGCTGAATTCCTGTGGAGTAATTACCCTGGCCAAAAAGCTGGTCATAATTCCAATTCCAGTTGGTGGATCCTGTCCTGGTTGAGGTCTCAGCTGCTGATTATGAGTTTCATTTCTCTTAGCTTGCATTAGGCACTCATCTCTAAATAAGGCTTCCCATTGTACAAATAATGGACTGGGGAGGGTAGATCTACAAATGTCTCTCCAATCCTGGGGAAGCAGGTTAGTATTAAATGTCTGCAGTATGGATTTAGTCCAAGGAGCATGAATTCCATCCTCCCTTACAGCCTGTCTCAAATCTTTAAGCTCTGCTGCAGGGAGTGGATACCAGGCTAGGGGACGCTGCCTGGTTATTTGTAAATTGACAGGAAAAGCCTCTATTGGTGGGTTTTGGGGGTCCTGAGACCGCTGAGGCTGGAAATTTTGAGGCTGGCAGCTTTCATTGTCCCTATCGTTACACAGCTGCTCTGCAACTGAAAGGCATGTCTCCACAGGGGGTGGAGGTCGCCGAGGTGGAGGGGGAGGAGGGAATTTTGCCTGAGAATTTTTGGAAGCTTTTGAAATTTGGGCTTTAGTATCTGGGCTTGTTAAATCAGCTAGAGAGGGGTAAGGATTAATTCTACTGATGGGTGGATTTTGTTTGGTTTGGTCAGATTTTAATTTTGAGGCTGTTGAATTTGCTACTGGGCTGTTTTGGGGATCTTTTTGATCTAAAGCCTCTTTTTTATTATTTTCTGGTGCCTGTAAATTCTCATTAATTCTAGGTGGATTTTTTAAACATTGCTGGATGGCTGCCATTATTGGAAAAAAGGAAAGAGGAAAATCATGCTTTTCTTGGGCTTCTTTCTTATATGCCAAATGCGAAAGAAAGTTCCAGACCTCTGGATCAGATATGTCTGCTGATAGGATCCAGGGTGCAAACTGATACACCTCATTCTAAAATTTTAAGCTTTCCTTTTGAGAGATCTTAAGCCCTCTAGATTTAAGCAGGGTCTTAAGGGAATGAATTTGGTGTTTTTTCTGGCATGATGCTGAATTCCCCATTATGAAGGGAAGATGTTTTTACAGTAGTCGGACACTAGAGGGTTGAAGCGCCTTAGCAAGTTACAAACCTCTAGATTTGCAGAAAAAAAAAATGCCGGTTTTAAATCTTTTGTTCTGGCCGTGAGCCACCGTGAATTCCCAGATGCTCGGCAGGGGCTAGTTAATTTAAATTCTCACTTAACTGATTTTAGCTGTGGCTTGAATGCCCTGGGGGCAGGGTAACAGAGCTAACTAGAGAAATCTGCCTGACTCCAAAGCTTAGGTGGAGATCGCTGGAACTTTGGGGATTTTTCTAGCAGTGATAGAAAAGTGGGGTGAAGTGATGGTTCCCAAGGGGACATGCCTGAAATTGAAATTTCAGGGGATCCCACTTGGTTCCCAGCACAGACCTTCCCACAAATTTAAGGGGCTGGTGGCCACCCTAATGGCTCTTAAGTGACCGTTGCATCACCAGATTTTTATATTAGAAAGATATCTAGACAGAGGTTTTTTGTTTACACCTGTACAGGCAGTCGGAGGTTGCTAGGGGGCAGAGGGGCCTTTGGTTAACGTCAGGGAGTGGCCCTGACCAGAAAACCTCAGTTGCTTCCTCTGTCTCTAACATTCTCACTCGAAGACTTCAGACCGGAAATAAAAGGAGGAAATTAGAAGAGATTTTTATTGCCCTCCTGGTGGGGAGGGGTCCTGGTGGCGAGGGATACTCACGTATCCTGCGTTTCAGTGGGTGCCAGCTTTTAGCTGGCATGAGGTTCAGAGGCTCTCACGTTGGGTGCCAGGTATGAGGCGTGCGGGGATCTCATGGCGCCGGCCCCCTGTGCACAACTGGAAAGGCGGCAGGTCTGGCCATGCACCATATCACTGTCCGCCCTAAGGTGCTGAGGGTCTCGCGCCAATGTGGCGCAAGTCCCCTGTGCACACCTGGAGATGTGGCGGGTCCCACAGCGTCTGCTCCACTTTGCTGGCTCTCTGGTGGGTCTCTGCTTCTCTGCCGCTTCCCTGCATCTCTGAGGCTTCTGCTGGCAGGGCTTGCCCGGCCGAGTTCCGCTCTAATTTCACCCGTGTACTCTTTCTCTAAGTTCGGGACCCATCAGCTGCCGGGTCACAAGGAGAGGTATGAGGCGGCTAAAGCTAGGTTTCCATGAGTCGATGACAGAAGGATATCGCCCCCCAGAGAGACTGGATCATAGGCAGTGAGACACAGGATTCAGCTCAATCGTGTTACAGCTCTTTATTCAGTGACTCAGCTCAGCTTCAAGTCTCAGTGTTTCAGCTCCTAGCTCCTAGTGATCCAGCTCCAATATTGAGAGAAAACCAGGACATTTTATACCGTGGGGGTAGTGGTAAAAGCTTTAGCTGATAGGTACTTTTAGGATGCCCCATTTACATGTGGTGGTAAGCTCCTGCCAGGCTGCCAGACTGCCAGAAAAATCACACAGGAAAGGAGGGCAGTTTCCAGAGCCAGAGGCCATGTTTCTGTGGTGGCTACTCCAAAAGATGAGTCAGGAAGATGCCAGGAAGGTACCCTGATGAAAAGGAGTCTTCTGCATATGAAACCGAGCCCATGCTGTCCGGACATGGAGAGACTACTACTTCACAACAGGGGTTCCCAACATTTTTCTTTTCCATATTAGAGTGCATCCTTCTTATTAACTATGAAGCAAAATAAATTCCTCCTCCTACAAGTCACCACTTGTCAAGTAATGTGAAAAATTACTACAACAGAAAATTGGTGGCATGAAACCAGACTGTTGCTGTGATCATGCAGTTTCATAGGTCTTTGACCTGGCTTATGAGAGGAATGTAGAAGAGTTTGAAACTGTGGGCTAAAGAAGGCAAAAAAAAAAAAAAAGCAGATCTTAATGGGCTCTTCTGATGGGTATATGGAAGACCGGAATGCTATAGAAAGACAGGCAGACAGTACTTTTGCTCATGAGGATTGTAAGGGAAACAAAGACTCTACCCAGTATTGGATTAGAGGTATTTTGTGTCACATTCTGACACACACACTCACACAAAAATTCTAGATATTTTCTTCTCCATTTTCTGAAAACTGGTGTAGGGTGAATTAGAAAGCAAGGGCCTAAGTATTCTGGAAGAGAAAATTTAACACCATCTAGCATTCAGGCTTTGGCATGGTTACTAGTCACTGCTTTTATCCAGATTTATAATTAATAACAGGAAGCATACCTGAAAAATTTGAAAAATGTGCAGTATGAGATTAAAGCATCAGACAAAGACAGTACATGAAATGGATCTACAATTATTAAAGAGATGAGTGATGAGCAAAACTAAAGAGAATCCTTACACTTTACATTGAGATGGCAGGAAAAGTTCTTTCAGGTCACGATCCTACTCATCAAAGCCTACATCTTCTGAAAAAAAAATGTAAATGCATATAAAAAGAGAAAGACTGAGTTAAGAGAAGTGCTGAAAGGATTCTGTGCTCAAAAAAACAGCTTAGGGATGTATTTTTCCCTGGTTCAGCTGTCACAGTGCACAGAATCTGTGTTAGAACTGGGAGCAGACTACACACAGAGCTTTTAGAAAAACCTGGCAATGTCATACATACAGTGTTTCCGGAATGCAAAACACTAGTATGTGGGATTATAGAGGCTTGCGCTAACACTTCAGATAGCTGACTAGGTCAAGAACTGTGTGGGAAACTAGGATTATCTGCAGGAAATTTCTGAGAGATATTTTACATGAAGGTATCAAGGTGGAGCCCAGATTATAATGGAGAACTGATGATATTGCAGATGTCAGGACCGAGGGAAGCTGTGGACATGGATTGGTGCTGTCCTAGAAAGAGGTAAATTCTGTTAGAGGTTTCATAATTGGAGAGGCCAGGCTACCTTTCAGGTGCGTGTGATGCCACCAAGGGTGTCAGAGCCAAGATGTTGAAATTCAGAATTTGATGCTGTCCCTGCTTGATTTTAGTATTGTTTTGGCCCAACCTCTCCTCATTATGTTTTCATTTTTCCCTTTTGCATTGAAAATATTCAT
This sequence comes from Nannospalax galili, assembly GCF_000622305.1. Classification (NCBI taxonomy): domain Eukaryota; kingdom Metazoa; phylum Chordata; class Mammalia; order Rodentia; family Spalacidae; genus Nannospalax; species Nannospalax galili. The sequence continues at coordinate 2,367,260 of NW_008359324.1, forward strand.
TCTTCACCATTGCACATTGGAAATCTTTAACTTACTTTTAAATTTTATAGAGACTTACAGTGAGGATATTGTCATGAGTTTCAGAAGAAACTTTGAACTTTGGAATGCTCAGTAGTGTTGACCATTGAACAAATGCATTATGCCATGAGGCAATGAGACATGAATGTGGAATGTTACAGTATAAAGTCATTTGTTTGAGTGTCAAGTTGACTTTATCCACGCTGACCAAGTGTGACTGTGTGATGTTAATTTTCATTGCCAATTTTATTGGATTAAGAGTCACCTAAGGTATTTATGAAAACCTTTGCACACGTCTGTGAAAGTATTTCCATAGATGTTTATCTGAGGATAGATCTATCCTCAATGTGGATGTCACAGACCCATGGACTGAGGACTAGAACATAAGGGAAAAGAAATGTTAAACACTTGGAATTCTATAATTTAAATCAATTCTTAAATTGCCCACTGATAATATTTTTGCAGAATCACCCATCTTAGGTGTTTAGTCCCATAAGGGAATCTCGGGTATCATTCACAAATCCAGATTCTTATCAAAGCACCTGAAAAATTGGGTAAAAACTAGGATTGCCTTCACCTAAGTTCTAATGATTTGTTAGACTGACTCACCAAGACTCAGAGAAACAGGTACTTATTTTTGTCAATTTATTGCAAAGACTATGCTAAAGGAAACAGAGGAAGAGCCAGAAGAAAAGTTCAGGCTAGCTCTGAGTACAGGAACTTGCCTCCCCATCAGTTTGGGGTGTGGTACTCTCTCAGAATAAGAGTATTCACCAAGATAGAAATCTTAAATCTATTCTGTAGTAACATTTATGGAGGACTCATCACATAGAAAGTTTACTGATTAATTAAATTTTCAGCTTTTCTCACCATAAGATGAGCTGGAATGGGCCTTAAATTTCAAAACTTGTTTGTGTTCATTCTTAATATGATTTTATGTGAATTTGATGATGCACACATTCTCACCCTGTATAACTGAGAAGGATGTAAATGAGATGGAATTCCTCCAAAAAAAAAAACCCAAATATAGAGACTCATACTGCATTTATATCGTAAAGTATGCATTGTATGATCAGAATTTAAAATTGTCTCCAGGTAGGAAGAGATTTATTTATTTTTTATTATTTTGGCAGGGAAAAAAACAGGTTTTATCTTGTAAAATGAATTTTTTGTCTGTGAAAATAGCTGAAATGTCAAGAAACTGATGAGAAGGAAATTGCTTGGAAAATTGCTCAAGATAACATAGACAAGAAATCTGAAAAAGTACCTAAAATGTCATAAATCTAAATTAATGCCAAGGTGTGAGTTTTGCTAAATTTTGTCTCACGTTTTATTATTTTTCATTAGAAATTATTGTTTATACCCAATTCTGGAATAAGGTGTCATTTGAATGTGAGTATAAAATGTATATTGGTTAAATCATAGTTATTAGCATATATATAAAACCTCAAATGTTTATCTTATCTTTGAGCTGACAACATTGAAAAGTCTTTCTTCCAGCTATTTAAAACTAGTCAATTAACTATAACCACCTGTCATGGTATAAATGTCACAATTTATTTCTTTTATCAAACTATCTTTTCTTACTGCTCATCAGACTGCTTCCCCTTGCATTGTCCTCTCTCTGGCAGGCATTCTTTTTCTTTTTAATTCTAACTAGATCAACTATCAATTTATTTTAGCTTCTTAATGTGGGTGAGAAAATGAAGACTTCACCTTTGTGAGACTGGGCACATTGTACTTAATGTTCTGCGTCAAGCATGTTGCCACAATTATTTCATTATTTTCATAGCTGAATAATAAACACTCCATTGTGAATAAATGTCACATTTTGTTGTCCTCTTATCTACTGATAAGTACGTTGAGCCATTCATATTTTGGAAACTATGAACATTCACTATTAAAACATGTACGACTAGAGCTGGAGAGATGACTCAGCAGCTGAGAGAACTGGCCGCTCATGCAGAGAACCTGGGTTTGGTACCCAGCAACCACATAGTGGCTAACAGACATCCGTAACTCCAGTTCCAAGGGATCCAACACCCTCTCCTGTCTTCTGCAGGCATTGCGCAACAAAGGTGTGCTTGCATACATGCAGGCAATACACTCATACACATAAAATAAAATTAATAAACAAGATATGTTAAAAACACATAAAACTAGTTTATTTCATTAAAAACTTGATTAAATATTTCATTGCTAATCTTTTGTGGATTTATCTTCAGAATGTTTATGGAGTAATTTCTTCATCTAGTTTCATCACAATTTGTAAATTTGTAGTTGTGATGAAATATTAGAAACAATTCATTGTATGGGCTATAATGTAAATAATAAATCTTAAGACTTTTGGAACAATCTACTGGCTTGGTTTTAGGTGCAAAAATGCAAAGCAACTTAATATGTTTTGTGATAAACAATGGAGAAATTTTCTACTAGTAAATACAAGGACACAAAATTGGAAAAAAATGGAAAATTCCATAATTCTGATTTTATTACATCAAAATTACCTTAAAATATATGATTTAAGGAGATCTGGCTTTGTAGGCTAAGGCTGAGATGCTAGCAGAGAGCCTGAGTTGGTGGGTTTGGACTGCCATTGGGGTAGTGGCTCAGAGATCAGCAGACCACCAGAGAGTGTTGGGTTCTGGTCTCCCTCTGGCCTCCAACTACCAGAGAACCTGAGAACCCAGGGGACTGCCTGACAGCCCCTGGATCCTGCCTCCATGTGGTGTCTTTTCCAGAACTCTCATTTGTACTTTCAGCTGTCAGCCCAACACAAACCTAGAATAACTTGGGAAGAGGGACCCACAACTGAAGAATTGTTTAGACTAGATTGGCTTGTGCCCATACCAGTGAGGAATTTTCCTGAATGTTAATTAATGTAGGATGACCCCACTGTGGACACCAGTGCCATCCCTGGGTAGATGAACCTGGGATATATAAGAAAGGAAGCAGAGGAAGCCAGGGAAATCAAGCCAGTGAGCAGCTTTCCTCCATGATCTCTACTTCAGTTCCTGTCTCCAGATTCCTGCCGTGAGCTCCTGCCTTGACTTCCCTGGACAGTGAACTGTAAATTGTAGGAAGAAATGGACCCTTTACTCACATGGTGGTTTGGGTCAGTGCTTTATCACAGTCACAGAGAAGCAGACATCTAACTTGCTTCTTCATCCAAAAGACTTAAAGATCATCAGGTGGCCACGAACTCTCCAATAATGACACTTGGTTTATATACTGGAACATCTTTGTTTCCTTCCCATCCAGAATGATTTTTTGACAATTTTCTTTCTTATAGCCCTCATAAATTATAATGGTTATTTGATGCATGACTTCAAAATTTTGGCGTTTCTATGACCCAGCAGTTAAAAGCAATGCCTGCTCTTGGGGAAGACCCAGGTTCAATACTCAGGACTCATACTTTAGCTAATAATCATCCATAGCTCCAGTAATAGGGGATCCAACACCCTCTTCTGGCCTCCATAGGTATTGAACGTATATGGTGCACTTACACACAGGCAAGCAAAACACAATGACAAGATAAAAATAAATTGAAAAATAAGTAAACAAATTTTTCTTGTAACCAATTCTCAACAAGTCAAAGACATTGGACAATCTGGCCCTTTATGTGTATATACCTTGGATTGTCTTCATTAATCAGAATGTGCCATCTAGTCCTGGTAGTCATGGAAACATGAGAATGTTTAGAGTTACTTATTTCTCTTAGAGTTGGCAGGCACTGCCAGCTAGACTTCCTAGAAGAGATCCTTCAGATCATTGAGATTTACTGTGTATACCTTTACTCTGAATATTTGATGGTCTTCAGAAGCATTTCAACACCCTCAGATGGTACCCCAAAAGGGAACATCCCAGCCATTGCTATCTTTTCAGAATTACTCAGTGCTTGGCATTTTAGATTAAAGCATTACATATAAATGTCTACATCCAACCTGATTTAAGAGGACAAAGAAGGTTCTGCACCTCCTGTTCTCACTCTGTCTCTGCTCAAGTCCTACTAATATGAAGAACATTTGTAATCCAGGCAACATCCAAATGGATCAGGTCACCTGCAATTCCCAAAGATTTGCTGTGGCAAAGGAGTGGATCTTCAGATCGTCTGCCTTCCTTTGTAGCCTCTTATGGTTGGGTTTTGGAATCATCTTAGCCGGCAGCAGATATTGGTGCCTATGGGAATTTGACAGTAAGACTGTTTGGCTTGTATAGATTGTACTCTGGGAAGCTTAGTACCATTAATAGTTTAACATATCCAGTTCTGTGACTAAGGTCTTGCTACACAGCCCTATCAATTCTAGCTGGATCATTTCACCAGAATTTAAGTGTGGTTAGAAACTGATACTGTTCTCCCTTTTGATAAAACCTGTAGTCCTCATTTTCAGCTCAGTGGCCATTAGAGTCAGTTACAATAAAGCCCAGTTACCAGAGATTCAATTGTTTTGCTACAAGTGCTCTTCATTAATTCTGAATATAAGTAGTCTGTGCACAGCTGCTGATGGGAGCTGGAACCAAGTGACTTTTATGGCCATACCACTCTTGACTTTCCATCAATCTTTCCTATTAAGAATGAGGCTCTAATAATGAAACACCATACTCATGTGCTCCCAATTGGAATCCTGACAGCCACCCTTTCAATCTTTGGTCTAACCATGTTATCACATGCATATAGTATACTCACATTTGCATTTAAAATAAAACATCCACTTTATTTCTCTCTCTTAACCCTTTAAAGAATATCTCCATTTCATTTTAAAATATGCTGTTTCCTACATTTTTAATGCTAGTAACACTTAGATGTTTTCACATGTGTCTTTAATCCCTATGTATCTGATTATTACTAGTCACAGGCAGTTACACTCTGATCCTTGGCACTTCAGTATGAATATAAAGTCATCAGGTAGATTTGAAAGGTAATGTTTATCACCTCTACTAATTAACATGAAGTAAATTTTCATGCTTTCTCCTCAAATATGTCTTTTTTTAAAATTTGTTGATTTTTTTGTGTGTGTGTATCATACAGAACATCCCACACAATCTATCCCCACTTCCCAAATGGCACCCTCCCATAGCATCCTCCCCCCACAGGAGCCCACACACCCTGTAGTCCCTGTTATCATCCACTGTGTTGTCAGTGCCCCAGCCATTTCCCAGTGCTTGTCCATCTGCTGAATCTAGTCAGCCTATCTAGAGATCCTTGTTTTAGGATGATCAGCTGTTCCTCATCTAGCAGCAATCAGTTGTCAATATTGCTTTAGATAAGATTATGGTCTGCTATTCATTTTCCCAGTTCTATGCTGGATTACTGTCTGGGAGTCATTTGGGCCACTCTGGCCAATAACTCAAAGGAAGGCATCTCCTGTCTGGCATTGTTTCTTGTTATGTAGCCTTTAGCTATACATATGGACTCTTAAAAATTATATTGAACCCATTAATCTTTGGTTATACTTTCCTTTTGGATGTTAAAATCCAAAGAAGGTTAGTTCCACCAGTCTGGTACTTTTAATTACAATGTGTCATGTAGATAAAGCTTGGACAAAGACCAAATGCTCTCAAATAAAACTTTCCTAGACATATATCACATTTTTTGATCTGGTTGTCTGTATAATTTGTCAGTAGGTTATATTAATATTTTAATTGATGATAATGAACTTCTGCATTCTGGGATGATTTGATAATTATTAGGCGTGTTCTTCAGGAAATATCTGAACTCCAATACACAACTTTTGTAAGTCATCATGTACATGAGGCTTACAGAACCCCAAATAGACAGGCCAGAAAAGGGATGCCCCAAAACATATAGTCAGAAAAAATAGAAAAGCAGAATAAGGAAACTGTATTGAAAGTTGCAAGAGAAAAAAAATCAAGTCACTTAAAAAGTAGGCCTATCAGGATAGGGAATATGTGATCATCTGTTAAAAAGTTTAAAGCCAGAAGGACTGGAAAGATGTATTTCATGTTCAAAAAAACCACTACTACCACCCAGACTATTATATCCAGCAGTGTCAACAATCTATTAAATTTGAAAAAGAAATATAAATTTTCTAGGACAAAAACAGATTAAAGTAATTTATGGCCACTAAGTCAAGTTCTACAGAGGGTAATGGAAAGACTATTTTAAACTAAAGATAAAGATAAACACAGTCAAGATGTCATGAAGATAAATCAACACTACCAGGACAGTTAATCAAAATAGGTCTAATGAAACATCATGAAATCAACAAAATAACAGGGATTAGTGTAGTTCTTTCAATCATAACTCTGAATATCAATTGTCTATATTCCCTAACACAAAGTCACCAAGGAACAGATTGGATTAGGAAACAGTATCCCTATTTTTTGCTGCTGCCAAGAAATAAGCCTCACCAACAATGGAAGATACCATCTTGGGGTAAAAAAATGGAAAATGTTTTGATCACCTAGCAGCCATGAAGCCCACCCTATTGACCCAGGACTATGTAATATCAATCCAGGACCCTCACCTCAATGTTTGCACCTATCTCTAGCTGAGCTGAGATACTCTCTTACATCTATTTACACATGAACACAAGCTTGCCCCAAAACTGAACACCAAGCATTACTCAGCTGGGCTAAAATCTGAAGTCAAGGAAACAGCTCACAAAGATACAAACAACATTTAACATAGATAAAATCACCTAACCATACCATGAAGCCCAAACATACAATTCCATGTGTCTAAGTCTCATCAAAAAAGCACAAACAACCTGAAAAACCAAGGTAATATGTCTCCTCCAGGAATTAGTGCCCTCATTGTAATGTTTCCTGAGAGTGGCAAACTAGGGGACACACAAGATACTCATTTTGAATTAAGAATTATAAATAAGTTCAAGGAGATCAAAGAGGATATGAATAAAAATTTGAATGGAGACTATAGAAGCACAAACAAACATTAACCCAAAGTAAAATAATTGAAAACATGAAATGAGAATTCAGTAAAGATATATAACCTGTGAAGGAAATCCTAATGGGAATAAAACTTGAAAAAACTCATTGACTCATGCCAAAAACTGAAGGAAAGAAACAAAAAGGAAGTGAAGGAAACAGAACAGAGGATATCAAGTCTTGAAAACAAGGTTGGGAAAATAGAATGCTCAATAAAAGAAAATATCATCTAAAATTGTAGGAGAGGAAGTGCCCGCCTTAAGCACAGGCTGCACTAAGAGAACACAGCTTCTGGTTTGAGAGCACAGACTGTGCTTCTGCAAAATAGCCAACCTACAATCTGCCCAGAGGAGGGGATCCTGCCTGGATGAGGGAATCTATCAGGAAATGACACATGAACTTATGGGACACTGGGGGCAGGGGGAGAGGTATATAAGGCTTGCACTTCCCAGCAATAAATGAGTCTGCAGCACCTCGCCTTGTGCCTGCTCTCAACTGACTCCCGGAGTCTGTGTGTTGATTCCACACCATTCACCCCCACCTCAGCCAGAACCCTCATTCCTTGCATTCCCTCGTGGGCTGGACCCACAAGGAAACATGTAATGGCTGGCTCCTGAACAAGGTACTCAGCCCCCCGACATTGGTGATTTCCCCAACTTCGGTTCGTTCAGTGAGTAGGCCCCAGGTTTTGTCTGTCTGTTTGGCTGCTTGAGGGTGAGTGAGTGGCCCCCTCCTCTGTCCCATCTACCCTGTTTTTTGTATTTGTTGTTAAATCAGGAAGGCACACTCTGCTGCATGACCCGAAGCCCACATTAGCACCTTTCCCTTCTTGGCTCGTCCTGGTGAGTTCACCTAAGGGCTCATCCACCCCAAACTCAGAGCCCAGGCTTTGGGTCATCCTGTTGTCTGTCCCGGAGACACCATGTGAGCATATAGCTGGAGGTGTCATGGCTTCCAGAATTCCCTCACTAAGCACAAGACATTTGGATCTAATACACCTTTTCATGTCAGGGAGGTTTACATCCGAGTGGCTCATGGTCCTTGTTTGCTTCATTTGTGCCCTCTTGGTAGTCACCCTTGTCTTTTACTTTTGTGGCAGGTTTCCCTTCATGGGATCTTCCCATGATGGACAATTTACCACCACAGTTTAAGGAGCCACAAATGGCAACACTAAAATCACTCCTTAGTACTCAGGGACTGAAAGTTAAACCAAAAGATATTGAAATTTTGTGGGATAAAGCCACTAACTTGGCCCCTTGGGTCTCTCCCAAGAATATGTGGGATCCTGACCTCTGGATTTGGGTCCTTTTCTTGGCCTGAAAATGGGAATTGGGATCAGGAATCATTCCCCCTGCCTCATTTGCCCTGGTCCTTTTAGCCATCATTGCCAGCCTTAGGTCCTCCTTCCCTGAAGAAGTCATTTCAGCCCACAATAAGCATTGTCAGGATTAGGCCAGTGTAGACCTTGCCATTACTTCAACCCCCACTGACCTTGATATGGGAACAAGCTCTGAGGTCAATCCAGATGAGAAAGGGCCCCCCTTGCCTCTACCTCAGACCCCAGTTTCTAAGCCACAACAATTGGAGACACCACCACCCCAGTACCCCTTGGAGGAACTACGCTCTGCCTGCTCCGATGCATCTCCTGCTCATTATACCCCCCATGGCCCACCCACCCCTTGCTTCCCCTTGCTGGCCATTGTCTGCCTTTCCAGTTAATGTTGGCCCAAACACTGCACAACAGCCATGGGTGCCCACTGCTCTCACAGACCTTGCACTTATCCACAAAGCCATCAATGAATCTGGACCCGATTCCCCATATTTTGAGCAAGTTCTCTGCCAATGGGCCATACAGTTACAGACCCATTAAGATTGGTATAACTTATTAAAGGTGCTTTTGGAGCCCTCAGTCTTCCTGAGCTGGCATTTGGCTTATGATGATCAAGCTGAAAATCAGTCATGTCTCAACCTTCAATATGGCATTAATATTGCTCTGGATATGCTCACAGGACGGGGACAAATTTGACCCTATTTCCCAGTCCACTATTGGCCTTCGTGCTTACTACCAACATGTTACTGACCTGGCCTTCAAGGTCCTTAAGTGTTGTTCCCCCCATGACCCACAGGCATTCTTCCACATTTTGATTCAGCAGCTGGGGGAGTCCTTCACAGACTTCCTCACCAGTGTAACTGGGGCAGTGGAACAGAAGGTGAAGTCTGGACCCACCTGCTATATACTTATCAAACAACTGACATGGGAGGGCCTAAATACCCCTACCCACAATGCTATCGCACCTGTCCACAATGATGATATTCATAAATGGGTACTTGACACTAGCGACCTTGACCCCAGGACAGGGCCTATCAAGACCCTGACTGCTTCTTTAGAGGCACTGTTATTACAAGGAAGGCCTAACCCTCCAATTTAAAAGATTGCTGCTGGAACTGCAGGAGGACAGGACACCTCGGCAGGGACTACCTGAACAACGGAGCTCGTCCCAAGACCCACTGTCCCAAATAGAAAAAGGGATTTCATTGGGCAAAAGATTGTAAGTCATGGCCCCAATCAGACTCTGTGTCTTTGAACTTTACCTGCGGTGCCACTCAGCCCTGCAAGTAAGAGGGGAAATGAGACAGATTTTATGGACCCTTCTGATTCTTAATCACTCCCCAATAATAACCTTATTTCTGGATGGGATCATTGTGAAAGGCCTAGTGAAATGGGAGCTGATGTTACCATCATCACCGAGAATGACTCTCTTCGGTTCCCTCATTGGAACTATTGGCCTGGCCCACCCATTAAGGGACTGAGGGGAAGCCAAGAAACAAAGCTGGTTGTCCACCAAGTATACTGGAAAAACTTAGACAGGAATAAGGGCATATTTATTCCCATAGTGGCTGATGTCCAGTGCAACATGTGGGGTCTAGATGTCCTGGAGGACATGGGTGTGGTCCTTACCATAGACAATCAGGCCTTTTATGATGATGTCATAGCCCATGATAAACTTGGCCTCTCTGGGAGAAATCAGAGCCCTGACCAGCACCCCAACTTCAAGGGCCACTGCCCTCCCTGGGACATCCCCTAAAGAGTCTCCCACACTGATTACGCTTACCTGGCTCTCAACAGACGCTCTATGGGTGGAGCAGTGGCCTATTATAGAACCTAAATTGTCTATTCTCAAAAATTTGGCCCAGGAACAGCTGTACCTTGGACATTTGGAACCATCTAATAGTAAATATAATACTCCGATATTTGTTATAAAAAAGAAAAGTGGCCATTTTAGATTGCTTCAGTACTTATGTGCCATTAATGATCAAATGGTAAAAAACGGGCTCAACATGAGCCAGCTTGCCCCACCCTGGCGTTATTCCTCCTTCCCATTATATCATAACACTTGATATTAAAGATTGCTTCTCAATCCTGCCGGTCCCCCAAGATCGTGATCACTTTGCCTTTATGGTTTGGGAACTGAACTTCCACAAGCCAGCCCTCAGATATCAATGGAAAATTCTTCCCCAGGGAATGAAAAACAGACCTACTGTTTGTCAGCTTTTTGTCTCATGAGCCACTTTAACCATCCTCATAGTGTAAAATTTATTCACTATATGATGACATTCTGTTGTCCCATGTTGCGGGTTCTCCTCAGGCCAGCTGTGAAGACCCTAGCCTGGATTGGGTCCTCTGCCAATTGGGGGGGGAAGAGGCACAGAGTCACAACACACAGACCCAGGGAGTAGGGTAGAAGCAAGCACTAGGCGAGGTACTGCAGGCTTGTTTAATGAAGGAGGGGGCACGCGTTATATCTCCCTTTTCTCTGCCCCCAAGTCCCTTTAGTAAGCATATCATTTTCTGATTGGTCTACGCCACGCAGTCTGTCAGCAGTCACTGGCCTCGTGAGCACGGTACGGAGGCATGGCTTCTTTTGGTGGGCTATTTGTGGACCAAGAAGTGAATTCTCGCTGAATCCCAGGGCTGTGGGTCCATGCCATCTTTGGAGGCCTTGTGCTACATTTCCACCCTTTTTCTTTAAAAATGACTGTCCAGCGAGAGCCTGTAGGCAGCTCTGCCTTGGGATGACCCCAGGGTCATGGACTGGGCCTGTAAGTATTGTGTGATTTGTGTGCTAGCAGTATGTCATCCATATAGTGGATGATAATTAGATCATTGGGGATGTTGGTTAAGGCCTTACTAACATATAATTGACAGATTGTGGGGTTAGTTTTCATAACCTGTGGTAGTACCTTCCATTGGTATCTCTTGGCTGTTCTTTGAAAGTTGATCTCCCATACTGTGAATGCAAAGTGAGGTCTATCTTGTTCTGCTAGGGGGATTTGGAAGAAACAATCTTGGATATCAAGTACTATGGTATGATGGGATGGGGGGATAGCTGTAGGGTTTGGTAAGCCCGCTTGTAGCGAGCCCATCTTTACCTTCTGGGCATTGACTGCTCTAAGATCTTGGAAGAGTCTGTATTTCCCTGATTTCTTTTTAATAACAAATATAGAAGTATTATGTTTACTGAGATACGGCTCGATGTGGCCAAGACTCAATTGTTCAGCTACCAGATAATTTAGGTTCTATTATAGGTCACTGGTCCACCCAAATGGCATCATTAGGGAGCCAGGTGATGGGGATCGGCTTGAGGGGCCAAGATTGTAGTCAATCATGGGTGGGCAGTGGCCATTAGGATTAGGGGTATTGGGCAAGGTGTTTTCCTTTCCCTGATAGTCCCAAGTTATTGTGGAGCATGATATCATCATAAAAGGTACGGTCATCTTTGGTAAGGACCACGTCCATGTTCTCTAAGATATCTCAACCCCACAAATTATGGGGAAAGTCTGCTACTGTGGGGTTAACTGTGCGCTGGTTTCCATCCAAGTCCTTCCAATATACTGGACGTGTGACCAGCTTGGTACCTGGTGTGCCACCAACTCCTTTTATTGGTGGGCCTGGCCGGTATTTCAAATGAGGGAATTTAAGGGATTTAGTTTCTGATATAATGGTGACATCAGCCCCTGTGTCTACTAGGCCCTTTATAGCCATTCCATCTAGGAACAGGGTCATTAGTGGGGAGTGGTTGAGGATTGGGAGAGTCCATAATATCTGCCTCGTTTCCCCTCTTCTGGGCGGGGTTGAGGGTCACCCCAAGTGGAGTTTAAAGGAGCCGAGTCCGGTTGAGGTTGTGACCTACAGCCTTTAGCCCAATGGAGCCCTCTTTTCCACTTGGGGCAGCGAGTCTTGGGGCGGACTGTACCTTTTGGGCAGTGGCTACGAAAGTGGCCAAGCCCCCCACAGTCCAACAGCCTTCCCGTGCACCAAAGTGTTTGGGTTTTCCTTGAGACCGAAGAGTCTCCAAGGAGGCAGTCAAAGCCTCAGTAGGGCCTGCCCTAGGGTCCAAGTCTCTAGTATTGAGTACCCATTTGTGAATGTTATCATTGCAGACAGGCGCAATAGCATTATGAGTAGGAATGTTTAGTCCCTCCCAAGTTATTTGTTTGATAAGCACCTCTCAGGTGGGTCCAGAACCACCCTCCACTCTATTGCCTCAGTGACACGGGTAAGAAGTCTGTGAAGGACTCCCCTAACTGTTGAATCAAATTACAGAAAAAGACTTGTGGGTAATGGGGAGAGCAACATTTAAGAACCTTAAAGGCCAAGTCAGAAACTTGTTGAAAATAGGCACATCTCGTGAGCATGTCCAATATAATGTTGAGGCCATATTGGAGATTTAGGCTTGCCTGGCTTTCAGCCTGATCATTTTATGCTGCGTGCCAGTTTAGAAATACTGAAGGTTCTAAGACTGCCTTTAGTATGCTATACCAATCATAGTGGGTTTGTAACTGTAAGGATCACTGGTGAAGAACCTGTTCGAAATATGGGGAGTCAGGGCCCGATTGCTCAGCTGCCTTGTGGATAAGAACAAGGTCATCAAGTGGAGTGGGCAGCCATGGACTCTGCGCTGCATTGGGGCCAACGTTAACTGCAAATGCAGACAAAGGTGGGTGAGGATTTAAGGAGGGCTGTCTAGGAGTGAGGGGCACGTTAACAGGTAAAGGGGCAGGATGGTTACTGGGGGGGAGAGAGTAACTCCTTCCATGGGTAATGGGGTAGGGGAGTTTTGGGGCATGGTAGCTCTAGGAGAGTATCCTGAGATAAAAGCAAAGGAGCTCCTTCCTTATTGGAAGTGGGCGCAGAGGCGGCATCCACCTCCGAGTCCACAGGTTCTGGGGGGTTGAGTCAAGGCAATCGCCAGATCTACACTAGATTGCTCCCATCAGTGTTTGTTGTAGGCCGAGAAGACTTTCTCAGGAGAGTATTTAAGGCTAACAATGATGGCTAGGAGGATCAGTACGAAACACACAGGGGGAGTGATCCCTGACCCGATCTCCCTTTTTTGGGCCAGGAAGAGGACCAGCATCCCTGTGTCAGGGTCCCACATGTTTCCAGGGGAGACCCACTCAGCCAAATTAGTGGCTTCATCCCAAAAGTGTTTGATATCTTTTGGTTTCACTTTCAACTCTCTGGTTTTAAAGAGCACCTTGAGTGCTGCAGTTTGTGCTTCCCTGCATTGTCTTGGCAAATTGCCCATTGTGGGAGGGTCTCACAAAGGGGAATTTGCCACAAAAGTAGAAGACGAGGGTGACTACCAAGATGACACAAAGGAAGCAAAGAAGCACTGTGAGCCACTCAGATGTAAACTGCCCCAACATGGAAAGGTGTATTGGATCGAAATGTCTTGTGCTCAGTGAGGGACTTCTGGAGGCTGTGACACCTCCAGCCGTATGCTCGCACGGTGTCTCTGGGACAGGCAACAGGATGACCTGAAGCCTAGGCTATGAGTTCGGGGTGGATCAGCCCTTATGTGATCTCACTGGAACGAGCTGAGGGGGGAGGTGCTGATGTGGCCTTTGAGACCACGTGGCAGAGTGTGCCTCCCTGACCTAACAAACTAGTCCAACAATAAATATGACAGGGTGGAGGGGACAGAGGAGGGGGCTACTCGCTTACCCTCCAGCAGCCAAAGAAACAGACAAGACCAGGGGCCTACTTACCCAATGAACCGAGGTTCTGGGTGTTACCAACACCATGGGCAGGAGTCCCTGTTCAGGTGCCAGGTGTTGCAGGTTCTCCTCAGGCCAGCTGTGAAGTCCCTAACCTGGATCAGGTCCCCTGCCGATTAGGGGGGCTAAGAGGGGCGGAGTCACAACACATAGACCCCGGGAGCCTGGTAGGAGCAAGCACTAGGTGAGGTGCTGCAGGCTCGTTTAATGCAGGAGGGGGCACGCCTTATATCTCCCTTTTCTCCACCCCCAAGTCCCTTTAGTCAGGGTATCATTTTCTGATTGGTCCATGCCATGCAGTCTGTCAGTAGTCCCTGGGCTCGCGAGCAGGGTATGGAGGCGTGGGCTCCTTTTGGCGGGCTATTTGCAGACCACGAAGTGAAGTGAAATCTTGCTGAATCCCAGGGCTCTGGGTCCGTGCCATCTTTGGGGGCCTCCTGCTACAGTACCACCCTAACCCACAATTTCTCCGCAAGGTAACCAGAGACTTACTCTCCCGCCTATCATCCCTTGGCTTGTCTATCGCCTTAGATAAGCTACAGGAGGTGCCTCCTTATGCCTTTTTGAGACATACCATTTCAGCCAGTGTTTGTGCTATGGCCCCTGCCTTTAATTCAATGCTGGTCTATACACTAGCTGATTTTCAACAACTCTGTGGCACAATAAATTGGCTTAAACCATTCTTGCCCATTCCCTCAGAGGAATTGAGGGCACTGTTTTGTCTTCTGGAGGGCCCCACCTGTCCTTCAGCAAAGATTAACTTAACTTCCCTAGCCATTGCCTTATTGTAAAAGATTATTGAGTTAGTCTCATCATACCTCGACAGGTATGAGCCCTTAAAATCTCTACAGGCTTTAGTGCTATTGACTTCTTATGGCTTCCTTGGTGCCCTTTGACACACTGGGCCACTTATCTGGGTCCATCTGTCATACTCAGAGCTCCAGAAGGTTTCCTCAAGTTTGATCTGGCCTTTAACTTGGTAGTCAAACTGTGCACTCAAGCTCGAAGAACCTTCAATATAGAACCTGACACTATCATGCTCCCCTTTCCCCTCCGTAGCCTACAGGCAATCTGGTCCAATTCAATAAGTTTTCAGACCATGATGTCAGGCTTCCCTGGCACCATTGACAATCACCTGCCCCAAGACAAAAGAATTTAGGCCCTTCTCACATTGCACTCCTTCTTCTTCCCCAATTCCCCAAGCGACCATTGTCTTTTCAGGTATTAGTAAGAAGAACTTTGGGGTCCTGATACATCATCCTGGGAAAAAAAGGATATCACCCACATCGTCCCTAATCATGGCTTTGTCCAGTTGGGAGAACTTCTTGCTATACTTAAAGCTTTAGCAGAGTGCCAGGACAAAACCCTAAATCTCTTTTCTGATAGCGCCTATGTTGTTCAGGTAGCTAAAATCCTCACCTTTTCTCATGATAAAAACTCCTCCACTCCACTCCACCTCACTATGGTCAAGCTACAGGAATGCCTACAAATTAGAAGTTACCCACTGTAAATCTCACATATCCACTCACATACCACACTTCCTGGAATCCTAGGTCGGGGGAATGCTGCCACAGATGCTCTGATCATGACAGTCTAGTCTAGCCCATTAGAACAAGCAAGAGGTTTACATCAACAATTCCGCCTGTCCTCTTAGAGTATTCATAAACTCCTGCCAGAAATCCCCATGTCCCAATGCAAGCACCTTGTCTACTCATGTGCTACCCATGCCCCACTCATGCCTCTCGGGCCCCTTAAAAGGGGAGGAGTGAATCCCTGTGGTTTGATACCCAATGCCATTTGGCAGATGGATGTGACTCACTACCCCCCTTTTGGGACATTGAGATTCGTTCATGTTATAGTTGACACATGCTCTTCCCTTACTTATGTTTTAGCTCTCTCAGGGGAAAAGACTATACATGCCATTAAGGCTACAAAGTCCACCATGTTAATCATGGGTGTACCCTGGGTGATTAAGACTGATAAAGGGCCCGCTTATTCCTCTCAAGAATTCAATAAATTTGTTTCCTCATGGGGAATCAAACATACCTTTGATATTCCCTATAACCCGCAAGGACAAGCCATTGTTGAAAGAACAAACAGGACACTTAAGTCCCTTCTGGCTAAAAACCCCTTGGCTGAGGCCAAACGTGACCCTCACCTGGCTCTTACTGAGGCTTTTTTCCACCTTAATTTCCTCATGTTTGAGGACCGGGGTCTCAGTACCACATACAAACATTGGTTCTTCTTGCCTCTAGCTACGCCCCTGCAACTAGTTAGGTGGAGAGATCTGATTTCACCCTTGTAGCAGAAACCAGCCCCCGTCCTGGCACAAGGATGAGGATACACTTGTATATTTCCACAGGATGCTACAACCCCCATCTGGATCCAATTGAGAGACATCTGACCAGCTATAGAAAAACCATCTGGAGACTGGGCCTGACTGTGAGTTTGATAAGTCATGACATCATTTCTGGCTTTGTTATCTTTGACACCCTTTTGTCCTTTGGCTGTGCTTCTTCCCAAGCTTCGGATCTCTGGGCACTGGTCCCCTTACCACCTCTGATCCTGTCTATAGATGAGCAGTCATCCACTTTCCAGTGCTCTTTACTACTAATGAATCCCTCAGTCTCCCCACCATGGAATTGATTCATGAGTCCATTCCCATAAATGGCACATGGTCCCTTGCAGGATTGCTCTGGTTCCTTAATCCCTCTTCCCCTAATGTTTCTTGCTGTCACTCCCTCTTTAACATCACAATAGGCAACTTTCGTGGAAAACAAAGCCAGGGCTTCTTATGGGGCCTCAAAATCTGGTCTCCCTTAGTAAAAGACACTTCCGAGACTACAGTGTCCTTTGTGCCCCTTTGGGCCACCACCCCTCCCCATACAAAGATCAAGTATCCTCCATGGACCCTGTGCCCACCCACCTATAAACTTCCCACCACATTGCGCTTTCCTATTCCATGGAACAATGCCTCCCTCTCACTCCTGGAAGTACACTCCTCTTTACTATGGATTATGATGGACACCCGCAGGCTTCCTCCTTGGTAGCCTGGAGACACCTTGTCTCTACAAAACCTTCCTCCTATATCTACCCTGACCCCAGGTGTAAAGACACTGTCGGGGGGCCTGGGAGCTCTGCAGGCCAGCGGCTTGCCTGGATTTGCATCCTCTCTTCTTTGTGTTAGGTGGAGCCATCTTTAATAGTACATATACGGGCGATAACTCAGAGATGGGTTCTTCAGGTGTTGTAGACCCAACTTGGACACCCAATGAAGTCTCTGTTAATGTCTCTTTTTTGTTCTCATTGCCCATTTGTGTTCATCCTCCATCTGCTTCTTGCTAATGTCACAAGTGACCCAGAGAATACACTTAAATTCTCCCTCGCTAACTGCACACTCTCAGCATGTTGGATTTTCCCAACCTTTCTGGTTCTTTTTGTGCATGAACCCACAGCAATCTGGGTTCCCCTTCCTAATGCCTCTCATTTCCATGCTGTCATCCTCATGGAACAGATGGCTATCTAGCCCTTCCCCCAGGTCAAGAGAGATTTTGGTATTACCGCTGCAATTGTCATTGCCATTACCCTTTCCTTAGGGGATGCAGCCAGTGTTGCTGTGGGTCTCACTCAATCTTCCACTACTGTGGAAACACCCAATGAGGTAGTATCCAAAACCTCTGCAACCTTACATACTCAATCTCTTATTAATCAGCACCTCTTCCAGGCCATTTCTGTCATCCAACAACAGGTAGACCTCCTCGGGGAAGAAATGGTGATCATCAAACAGATGACCTTAATGGCCTGTGACCCACAGTTCAAAGCCCTGTGTCTCACACCTTACAAAGTAGATAATCTTGCTAGGGCCAGGATGGAACTCTCACAGTACATCGATGGTCATTGGAGCCAAAAGTTTCTCAGCTACCCCACCTTGGTCATTGACCAGATCATCTCCCTAAATTATTCATGGGCTCAGACATTAGATATAAACTCTGGGTTCCTTGATAAACTTTGGTCAAACTTAAAAGCTTTGTTTGACCCTTCATGGATCATTATTTATTTGCTCTTGGGTATCATAGTCTTAATTCTTTTCTTGCTCATAAAATGCCTTGTTCTATGCTTCTGCAGACAAAACTAAGTAAATTACTCAGTTATCAGCTTCTCAAAACACTTGAAGATCCAGATTTCAATCCACTCCAAGGTCTGGCAGGTCTGGCTTGCTGACATCTGAGAAGCAGCTGTGTAATATCTTGCCCTCCTCCTCCCTCACATGGTCATGCCAGAGGTCATACCCTTTGAGGGCTGGTAGTCAGTGACGGGTAAGATCCTGATGGTCAGAACAACCTAAGACAGGCACAGTCCATCAAGCTGGGTGTCCTCTGAGGTTGGGTCAACTATGTTGAGGCAAAGAACCTCGGCTCCCACTATAATAAAAAGGGATGGATATGTAGGAGAGGGAGTGCCAGGCTTAAGCACAGGCTGCACTAAGAGAACAGAACTTCCACTTTGAGAGTACAGCCCGTGCTTCCACCAAATAGCCAACCTACAATCTGCTCAGATGAGGGTATCCTGCCCGGTTGAGGAGATCTATCAGGAAGTGACACACCAACTTATGGGACACTGGGGGCAGGGGGAGAGGTATATAAGGCTTGCACTTCCCAGCAATAAACAAGTCTGCAGCACCTCGCCTAGTGCCTGCTCTCACCTGACTCCTGGAGTTTGTGTGTTGATTCCGCACCACTCACCCCCACCTTGGCCAGAACCCTCATTCCTAGCAGTCCCTTGTGGGCTGGACCTGTGAGGAAACCTGCAACATAAAATAACCCAGGACTGGAATATACATCAAATAATATCAAATCTAAAATTACCCAGGAATGGAATATAAATCTAATAAGGGAAACTGTAAAAGGATAAACCTATGAATCATAGGTAGAGAAGAAATCTAGTTAAAGGCAAAGAAAATATTTTTATTGAATTTTTGCAATGTTCATATACTGTAGTTTGATGATAGCTAGATCTCCTCACCTATCCATACAATGTGCCTTGTTTGGTAAGGAACCTTGCTCTTGTGAAGGATGGAGATGCCAACAGGTGACTGGGTATTTGACCCTGTTACTTGTGTCTTTCCAATAAAAGCTCTTTATTACAAAATTGAGATGGTTTTTATACATCCCAAGGAACTGGCAATCACATGGGATATGGCAATCACATACAAAGATTTAGTACAAAGAAAGAAGACATAGTGTCCCGACCCGCAGGACAGTCAATGTGGGTACCTGGAGGGAGGAGAGGGGACTGAAAGGGACAAGAGATGTGAAGAATGGAGACAAGACAGGCTTTCTGATCAAGTCTCATTTATTGATTATCTGCACACAGCTTTTATAGGGAAACAAAAAGGGGAAGAAACCGAGTAGGTAAATTCCACTGAGACAGCACATTTGTCACCAGACAATTGCAGCAGTAGTAAATTCTAAAGTTAGATTACAAGTTACAGTGAGAAACCCACAGTTATACCACAAGACTCCATGGTCTTGTAAGATAAGGAAGTTTCCCAGGCATTGCAAATAGCCAGGGCAGGAAAACATGTTTTTCACAAAGCCGTCTGGTTGCAGAAACCCTTTAGTTGCAGTCTAGGCTAGGTCAGATGTTGAACCTGTCAGCAATTAATTTCACAGACAATGGTTGTTGTTTCTGAGTTGGGGGCCTACAGCTCCCCACAACATAGTCTCTTAGTTGGCGCCAGAAAGATGCTTAAACTTTTACCCAAGGTTATCAATGCCCATTTGGTAATTTATTGGCCACAACATTTTCTTTCTTAGCTGAGTTGTTTGTTCAGGAGAAGGAGATGAACTAAGAGTTGTTGACCAAGACACTTTCCAACAGAGCAAGGAACCTGCACTTATGATGAGGCTGCTGTCTTCTGCCAGTCTCACAGTGTTCTGCAAGACAAGAATTACCAGAACTACTGTTTTCAGCACCCCTACTTATAGCACAGAATGCAGCCTGGACTTAAAAGTTTTAGGCTCATCTCACTCTAGGGCCCGGGAGCCTGTTTTCCTACACTTATGTTGGGTTAGAATTTCTTATCCACTTCCCCATGTCTAGGCTGGGTCATTGGTTTGAGTTTGCATAGGTCTTGTGCATGCTGTCACAATTGCTGAGAGTTTGTATGAGTAGCTGATTAGCTGTCTGGAAGATACTGTTTCCACTT
Source organism: Nannospalax galili (assembly GCF_000622305.1). Lineage (NCBI taxonomy): Eukaryota > Metazoa > Chordata > Mammalia > Rodentia > Spalacidae > Nannospalax > Nannospalax galili. Next base: position 2,387,457 of record NW_008359324.1, read on the forward strand.
GGTCATCCACCCTCTCTGGATCACACAATCTTTCTGCTTCCTCTTCTGCAATGATCTTTGATTCTTTGGAAGAAAAGGTTTGAAATACATGTCCTCTTCAGAGATAAGTATTCTGTGACCTCTAGTCTTCTTCACATTAGGCAATTGTAGGTTTCTGTGTTAATCACCATGTGCTACACATGAACCATCTCTGGTGAGAAGTGAGATATGCATTCATTCTATGTGTAAGAGGTTGCAATGAAGATGTGTCACTTAGGGTTAAGCATCTTAGAGATGCTTATTTTCTATGTTTGGACAGTTTTGGAATTCTGTACAGTCTCCATCTGCTGCAGTAACTAGTTTATTTGTTGAGTAGTGAAAGGCACACTTGTCTGTGTTACAAGGTATAATACTTAGAATAAAGTAAGATTTTATGTAGGTCTAGGGATGTGGCAAAATTAGGTTTTATTCTAGTATCTATTACTTTTCCAGGGAGGTATATTTTGCTATCTTTACAGTACTACACGTGAGTTCCCTTCTATTGAGCCAGCCTTAAATTCAGTAAGACAGCTGTTGATTACCCCCATATAAATGTGACACTACAGCACCAAGGCGACAGTTTGCTGAGCTTTTGTTTATTAGGTTTTACAGCTGGATAGGACAATTGATTGCTTCTCCCTTGGTTGCTTTGCATTGGGACAAAAATAGACTTGTGGATCAAGGAACAAAATAGAAGATACAATCATGAGTGCAACAATTACAGCCACCTGATTTGACAAAAGTGAAAGAACAAACACTGGGGGAAAGAGCATCTTCAGCAACAGTGCTAGTAAATTGGATCTTCATGTGTAGAAGAATGCAATTAGACCCATACATATCACCCTACACAAAAGGTAACTTGAAATGGATCAAAGACCTCAATGTGAAGCCTGAAAGGCTGAAACTGTTAAAAAGAAAATATATGCAGTACCCTAAAAAATATAGGTTCTGGAAAGGACATTTTAAATCAGACATCAGTTACTCAGAATTAAAATCAACAATCAACAAATGGAACCTCATTAAACTAAAAAGCTTCTGTACAACAAAGGAAACAACCAGTTGTGTAAAGAGGCCTACAGAGTGGTAGTAAATCTTCATCAGCTATTCATCCAACAGTGTATTAATAGCCAGAATATGCAAAGAACTCAAAAAATAGAGGATTAAGAAAACAAATGATCCAATTAAAAAATAGACTATGGATATGAATAGAGAGGTATCAAAGGAAGAAATAATAATTGCTAAGAAATACCTTAAACATGTTCAACCTCCTTAGTAATTAGGGAATGCAAATCAAAAGTAGGACATAGGCCTTAGTGGAGAACCTACTTCTAATAGTCTACTAAACAGACATAGTATTACAATGACTCCTACTGACTTATTGATAGCCTCATAGTTTAGTGCATCTATCAACATTCATCAGAGAAACTTCTACTTCGTCTCTGAAATCATTTATCACAGAAATCCACAATTCATCAATTTGTAGATTAAAAGAGACTGAAGAGTTCCCAGTTTCACAAAGGACATCTATATAACACCCTTCTCCCCAAAGACTCAGGAATTGTCATGTAAGAAGGGACAGAAAGAGATTAAGAGCCCGAGCTGGTGGACAACTTCAAAAAAACAGTGTTTTTCAAACAGTAGGCCAATTGTGCAAATGAGCTCACAGAAATTGTGACAGCATACACAACACCTATACAGATAAATTCCCAGAATGGGGTCTTTGGGGGAAAGAGTAGGCATGAGGCCCTACCACTAGCTGAGAAACTATCATTATGTTGTAGCTTCTGGGACAATAAAGATTCAGTTTTCTTAAAAGGTGAGAGCCTTGGTTGAACACAATCCAGAGCAGGTTCCATATCTAAGAATATTTGGGCAATACATATTAGATTCAATGGGGAAAATAAAGAACATATAGTTGGGATGGTAGGGTGGTAAGAGTGGATCTAGGAGGAGTTGACAGAGGGCAAAATATGATCAAAATACATTGTTGATCTGTAAAGATTAAGAAAATATTTATTTAAACGCTGATATTTTTCTTGCTCAACCACAGATTCATAAACTCTTTTTTAAGTAAATTTTTATTGAATTTTTGAGTATTTCATACAGAACATCTTAAACATCTTCATACCTGCTTCCCCACTGACACCCTAACATACCTCCCACCCCCACTGGAATTCATGCATTTTGTCATTTGTGTTAAGATGTATCACATCATGTTAGTGTTCCCAGATGTCACTCAGTGCAAGTTCATCCACTGAGGTCTAGTCAGCCTATATAGATTCCCTCCCTTTAAGAAGATCAGCTTTTCCTCACCCAGCCAATAATTCTTTGACTAAGATTGGAGCCTGCTGCCCATTTCCAGAATTCTGTGCTGGGCTTTTGTCTGCTTGAGTTTGCATGGGTCTTCTGCATGTATATTCATATGAGCAATGTCCCATGAGCCTGTAGGACTCTATTTCCATATGGTATTGCACCTCTTATCATGGCTCTTAAATATTTCTGCCTTCTCTTCCCTGACAGTCCTGAGACCTGGATGGGTGGATTTTAATATAGGAGTCCTGTCTAAGGACCCACACTGCAGACTCTTATTCTCTATACTTTGGCCATTTGGGGCCTTTTTTTGTTCCTGGCCCTCTGTTTCATGAGAAAGCTTCATTGATGTGAACTGAGAGATGCATTAGTATTCTCTTTACCCCTTGTTCCACTATGTTCTGTGAGTCTTAGATGTAGAGCTTGCATTGTACATGTGCCATTTAGGCTTAGGCAATTCACATTCTCTGTATATGGCCAGCTGTGCAACTCTGTAATTATCTGCATCTGTTTCAAAAGAAGCTTCTTTGATTAGTGGTGACTGGGATATTTCTCTGTAAATATAAGGATCCATATTTTGCACATAGTAAGAAATTACATTGTGTTTTCTGTAAGATCTGTGATCTCTCCAACCATGTATATCTGGCTATATTTACAGTACCACACATATTTTTCCTCTCACTGAGTGAGCGGTAAGTCCAATTAGGTAGATAGTGCCACTACTGCACTAATATCATTTGCTGTGCCTGTCATTGATGTGGTTATTAGCCCCCAAAGCTGGGGTTGGACTATGGATTGATGTTCTCCCTTAGTAGCTTGCATAGTACTCTTCAAAGCTGTTAATATTCTGTTAATATAGTTTATGTAGCTTAGTTACTTTTTGTTCAGGTATGGAAGGTAAATTGGTGGGTATTTCAAGTTCTTGCAGCATAATAGACTTGTCAGAGTCCCGTCTAAGCAGATTATGTCTGCTTTATGCAGAGGCTGGGAAGTTGGCAGTGGGGGGACCATCTGAACAGGGACTTAGGGATTTATTATAGGGTATTTAGCTAGTCTGGGTTAGGAAGCTAGTCCTGGTATCTGAGGTAAAGTAATTGGAGCCCACTTGTGGCAGAGGATGGCAGGCAACAGGGTGTGTATGTGCAAGAGGAACAGAGTAGAGAGGCAAGAGGCTGGATCTGACTTAACAGAGTCCTGGCTGAATAGGTCTCTCTGCCTGAACCAGAGGCTGGGAAGTTGGTGATGGGGGACCACCTGGGGAGGTATTTAGGGATCTATGGTAGGGTGTTTAGTTAGTCTGGGTTAGGAACTTTAAGTGTATTTTTAAACATATTTTATTTAATATTTTTATTTTATGTACATGAGTGCATTGCCTGCATGTCTGTAAGTGCACACAGAGATTGAATGAGGTCATTGGATCCTCTAGAACTTGAGATATGGGTTGTTGTAAGCTGCCATGTGGTTTCTGAAAATCAAAACCAGACTCCCTGCAAGAACAGCCAGGGCTCTTAACCACTGAGCCATCTCTCTAACCCTGGATGTATGGTTTTAATAAAAAGTGAGAAAGTCCTTCTGTTTAAGAGAACAGTTCCCAAGAAATCAGAAATAAGTTCTTAGAACAGATGGGAATCACTAACCAACATCTAGTGGTCAGGCTGTCTTTGTTCAGGCAGTATCATAATGTGGCATGTCCATGACTTGGATTTTATTGAACCTTAATAGTTTCAAATAGTCTTACATATTGTACACAAATATGGTATATTTCTCATCTTTTGGGTTGAATATGAATACTCCTGTAAAGGTTTACCTTTTTCATTTATCAGCCAGCGTGACTTGGAGAAGAGTTTACGCACTGACTCAGATTTCTCATTTGATGGTTTCATAACAGGATGACTCTTCTTGAGATGTGTATGTAGTAGGATATGTTCTTTTTGAAGACAATAAGTAGATCACAGTGACAAGATGTGTCTTTCCAGGACATGATCTTGATGATCTACTTACTTTAGAGTTTTCAAGAAGCAAAAAGACAGCAAGTTATAGCAAGTCATCTTGTGCACAGAAACAGTGAATCATGGACTGAAACTTCTGAAACCAAGCCACAAAACACAATTCTTTCTTTTAATTATTTTATTTAATATTAACTTTGTCACGGGAAGCAAATACCAACCATACATAAAATTAAAAATCTAATGTTTCTGAAAAAATCAGTTCTCAAAAAAATGTAAGTTGTGCGTGAATATTACACTTCCACCTTCAAGTTGAACAGTTCTTAAACATTACTTATTCAGTTTGTTTTAAATGCTGTCTGAATTTAATTATACACAAATGAAAAATTTCAAGAAAGATACAGTATTACAGGAATATAGTATATATCATGCAATGACTGAAATATCTAATAAAACAGAAGTTATTATTGTAACGTCTTATGAATTTTTCTGAAACATACCATTTTCCTTTAAAATGTTTTCTTGGTAGAAGACCTGTATCCATGTCAAGCAGTGTCTTAATTCTGAATATATACATGTTATCTTCAGCCTTTTGTTCAAAGGACATTACCAAGTATGGTAATTAAAGTCATTTTGAAGGGGTGGGGTTAGATATGGAGAAATTAATTTAAAACATAAATTGAAAAAGTGTCAGACATTCTCTTGTTGCAATATTGGTAGAAATAGAGTGGCTATAAGTAGATTTACATTACCGTAGTAGTAAGTTCAATGCTATAATGGGATGCACTCTAATAAAGTGAACATGAGAAACACCACAATTTCTAGAAAGCATATTCAAGTAAAACCATAGTGATGCAGTATATACTTATTAAAACATTTTAAAAGAACTCCAAGGATCAGTTCTATGCATATATATATGTATACATATATATGTATGTAATATTCTCCAATACATTAATTACTAAATGAATATTCTTATTTTTCCAAAAAATGCTATAATTTTAGTGTCATTTTCCTATGTGTCTGATCTGTTGTTACCTTCACCTACATGGTGTATTAATATAACCAGATTTCATCATTTTGTCAAATTACTTATGTGTTATATTTCCTTTTTAAAAAATATTTTACTTGTTATTTTAAAAAATATTTTATTAATTTTATTTTATGTGTAAGAGTGTATTGCCTGCATGATGGTGCGTTCACCTGTGCAGCGCAGTGCTGCGGAGGTCAGAAGAGGGCTTCAGATTCCCCTGAAACTGGAGCTATGGACGGTTCGTAGCTGCCATGTGGGTGCTGGGAATCAAATCCAGGTCCTCTGCAAGAGCAGTCAGTGATCTTAACCACTGAGCAATATCTCTAGCCTTTGTTATTTGTATTTTTTGTGTATGAGTGTATTGCCTGCACATGTGTAAGTGCACTCATGTCATGCAATGCCTGTGGAGGCCAGTAAATGTTGTCAGATCCAGCAAAACTGGAGTTACAGACAGTTGTTAGCTGCCATTTGTGTTCTGGGAATCGAACTCAGGTCCTCTGCAAGAACAGACAGTGCCCTTTTGTGTTATATTTCTAAATATTCGTCTCTACACACTTATTTGTATGTGGATATTTGAGTTTAAAGCTATGAGCCGGAGCTCATTTAATCCATATAATGTTAACTGCACTATCATATTGCATAATTTTGAAGACATCAACATAAAACACAGAGAATAGGCACTGATAGATATTTTTATATTCAGTGTGGCAGAATAGCCATATTGAATGATACCTCATTTAGTATCTTTAATTACAGTTTAACTGCAAGTTTGAAAGTCATTTTTAAATGGTTAGTCTTATATATTCATAAGCTCTCAAAATACATTCTAAAAATTCAAATTCATTCTTGATTGAAGTCACAACATAAGGTTTAAATGTTATCTCCTGGGCACTAATTTTTCCCTCCATAACTAGTTGTGTGAGTCTACATTTCAATTCCAAAGCCCTTTCCTTTCCACTGTAATATATCTTGGAAGATTTAAATCACACATTCAAGAAATAATTGCCATTTTAAATTGAACTCAGAGCAGAACAAACCAATTACTGTAGTTGCACTGGTGCAAAGCATTTTACTCTTGTGCTGGCTGTAGCAGTGTGCATATTTCCTCTATCACAATTATCATCACATTACTACAGCATTTGCATTCACCTACTGAAGTACTCTAAAGAGCTTCTGATGGGATGAATATCCTTGAAGTTCACATTGGATTTTAATGGTCACTTTTGATGTAATTTAAAATATGAGAAAGCTATAGTTAGACTAATTTTTATTCCTCCTCAAAATCTATGGCTATATTCTGATAGTAGAACTAATAAAAATCAAAACACATGCACACACACGCACACATACACACATTTCATGACACTCAATAGTCACAGTTTATTTAGACTATAAGAGAGATCAAACTCTGTGCATGATTGAAACTAGTGTCAAAGGAAATATGTTTTGTGATAATGTAATGACAAGTAATACAATATATGATTAACAGGGATCTACTATCAGTTAAAGTGTTACATATTTATATTAAATGATTTATTCACCTGAGACAGCATCTTAATATGTTCTAATGTTGGCCTAAAATCTAAGATATGGCTCAGTCTCATAAGTACTGGAATTGCAAGAATTCAGGAGCATGCCTTACCTTTATTCTTAAAATCTACATTATTGGACTAAAAATATTGTCAAAAATAAAATATACCTTACTATAAATTATTCCTTATGAAAATCAATACAATATCACCAAAATATAGGAAATTTCCACCACCCTTGGGAGAAATTTATATGCTATGTATCCTCCCTTGCCAGTTTGCTGTCTATTTCTCCTTCACTCTGGATGTTAAAAACAAACCATTGCTCTCCTCAACCACTATGGGCTGCTTCTGAATCTCTAAAAAAAAAATTACAGAATTAAATTCTATAATATGTAGTTTTTTTGTCTGTCTTTATTCCAAAAGAATATTTTTAGTTTATTCATAAGATATTTGTAGGTTAATTTTAATATATCTTCTTTATCCATACATATTTATTGTTGTCATTGTGATGAACATGAATTGTTTCAGTTTAGCACTATTAAATTCTCCAGGCACACATCGTCTTGCAAGTCTTTGGTTGAGCTTAGGCTTGCATTTCTTTAAAATATATCTATGAGAAAAATCACCAAAAAGAATTAGTGTATATTTAATATTGAACGAAACTGCCAAAGTGATTGTACGGTATTATAGGAAGTAAACTCCAGCATTACTGAAGGATGGTAGTATGTGTGTAGTATTTCATTCTGGCTCAAATAAAGAGTTCTCAAGTGACTAAAGTTCGTCAATTTTACATGTGATTATTTGCCATTAGTAATCATACTAATGGAATTTTTATCCTTTTCACCTTTTGATTCTTTGTGTTTTCTTACTGAATTATAAGATTTTCTTTCCCATCATAGAGGTGATTATCACATTGACACTGTTATCTAAGACATACTGATCAAACAATTATCTAGCTCTTAATAATGTCTATACTTGAAGAGAGGTAAGGATAAAGAAGTGGCTATATAATTATAACATAGAATTGTTTTCTGTGGCTGTTTGATATTTATGACAATTACCATGGGCAGTTATTGCAACCTGACAGACAGAATAAAGGTAGTGATGAGGGCATGTGTGTTCACACAAGTACAACTTCCATATAGAGTACATACAGCTGAGTGAAACCTGAAAAGAATATTGTCCTATTGAATTCTTTAAAAAAGAGCAGAAAAAATATGAGAGAACAGCAAAAAAAAAAGTTTTGCCTTTTAAAAATTATCTTTATGGGCCGGGCGTGGTGGCTCACGTCTTTAATCCCAGCACTTGGGAGGCAGCGGCAGGCGGATCTCTGTGAGTTCAAGGCAAGCCTGGTCTACATAGTAAGTTCAAGGACAGCTAAGGCTACAGGGAGACCCTGCTTCAAAAAGACCAAAAAAAAAAAAAACAAATCATTATGAGGAAAGTTTTAGCATTATATTCATTTATTGTATTTGAGATAAATGCTGGTACATGAATTACACTGATTTATCATCTACTTTGGAAAAATGTACTATGTATGATTTCCAATGGTGTGCTATATAAAAACATAAAGAATAAGTTTTCAGACATTCATTGTAAGTGACACTAAATAAAGGAACATAAAGTAGCTCTCTATATTTACTGATCGGTGTGTTTAAATTGGAGTCCTTATAGATGGCATGAAATAACTAAGGGGACATGGGAGAAGTCAAGAAGAGGGCGACATAACACAGATGGATGGTATGAAGGGGGAAAAGGCAAATAATGGAACAGGAAGCATTAAATAAGGTAAGGATAGGAGGACATGTTAGAAGAGGCTGTATAGGAAAGAATGAATAGCATCAAAGACTTTGAGGTTGGAGATATGGCTCAGTGGTTAAGAAATCATTCTGTTCTATCAGAGGACCCAGGTTCAATTCCCAGTACTTGCATGGCAGCTAACTTCCATAACTTCAGTTCCAGGGAATCCTACACCCTCTTCCAGTCTCCTCAGGATTTGCATTACATAGGTGCGATTACATACATGTAGTCAATACACTCATACACATAAAATAAAAATAACAAAATATTTTTTAAAAGACTTTGAAAATGCCCTATAGAAAATTAGTGTTGTTTATATACATATAGGTATATATGTATATATATATATAGTGTGTGAAAAATGTTAAAATGTAAAAAATGATGTAGTGTGACTGTTTTTGCTTTCTTGGCTTTCCTGCTTAACAAAATATGGCATAATTGTCTTTTCTTTTACTATTTGTTTTATCATCTGACATGCCAATGTTACCGTTATACATACTTCTACCCCACCAAATTCCCCTGTAGCTCCTCCCATGTCATGCCCAATTCTCTCACAATTTCTTGTCCTCCTTTTAGATTACTGTTGCTACAGATACATACATATATTTATCAATACACACGTATGTAATATATAATTCTCTGAGTCCGTTTAGTAGTGTTCATGTGTATATGTGTTTGGGACTGCTCAATTTGGATTAAATCACCTCTCAAGAAGGTAGTCTCTGGAGAAAGCTGATCCTCCCTTTCTTAGAATCCATTGATTGTCTATAGCACGTCATCTTAAGGTGGGACCCCATGAAATTTTCCCTATCTTCATAACCATGTAAGCAGATTTTGTCAGTATGCAAATCTTGTTAGATTACCTGTGGAGATTTCACTGGTGTAGCATCCCTATCATGTCTAGAATAATACATTAGCTAGCAGCATGTGTCTTGTCCTTCTTGCTTATACAATCTTTGCTCTTCTCTTCCTAGGTGTTCCCTGGGTCTTAGCTGTAGATGTATCACTCAGGACTGAGCACTTCATTTCATCTCAGCATTTTGGGCAGTTGTGGAATTTTGCAATAACGGAGATCTATTCTAAAAAAAGAAAAAAAAAACTTCTTTGATGAATGCTGGGAGCTACACTTGTGTGGGAATATAAGGATGCATGTTTAGAATATTGTAAGAAATTAGGTTCATCTGAAAAAGTGATAGTAGTAGGTTTTCCCTATGTCTATGACCTCACAAGTCATGAGTACTTGAGTATGTTCACAGCAGCATGTATGGATTTCCCAGAATTGAGCTGGCCTTAAGTCCAACTAAATAACTGTCATTATTACACCAATAGAGATAAGTTGCTGCCACCTTTTAAAGCTGAATTTGTATGACTTTCATATAATATATTTTGCTGGTATTGAGATTCCTTCTTTCTCCACAGCTCCTCCATTACCCCTACACCCAAGAAAGCACTCTCTGATTTACACAATATGGCCTATAAAGTCTGATCTGTGTTCCCAAATGCTGGTGTAGATGTGGATAATATAGAGTCAATAAAATCCTCTGGTTTGATGAATAGCAAACATTTGGAAGGATAGCATTCCTTTCCTTACTGTGAGAAAATTTTGTCTGAACTGTCATTACAGCTACGCCTTGAGTGGGTCATTCCAGGACGTGGATGGCACTACCCATAGGCCCTGAGCTCACGGCCATGTGTGCTTCACTGTAGACTGCACAGCCTCTTTAATGCCATCTTAACCCATGTGAGGCAGGCATTCCTTGAGAGGCTGCAGAGATGAATCAGCAGTTAAAAGCACTGGCTGTTCTTGTAGAGGACCTGGGTTCAGCTCCCAGCATCATGGTGGCTAATAACCATGAATAACTCCAGTTCCAAGAGATCTGATACCCTCTTCTGGCCTACAAAAACTTTACACTATATGAGTGCACTCACATACATGCAGGCAAAACATTCATACACATAAAATAAAAATAAATAAATGTTTTAAGTTTAAAAGAGAAGATCTTCCTTGGAATGTGTTTGGCATCACACAAAATGGTTATTACGGCTTTTACATGTCCTCAGATTTCATCCTGTACCATCTGTCAGCAAGCTTAGCACTTCTATTTTGCTCAGCATTGATCATTATTCTCTTTGAGCTTCTAAGATAGAAGCATCCTATGGGGAAATTACATCATCTCTTGGGTTTCTTGCCAATATGTTTAATGTCACATCATGAGAAACTATCCCCAAGTGGATGTCTTGTGTATTCACAATGAAACTTTAACCTTCCATTCTCTTAATCTACCACCCCAATGTGCAAATCCTGATTCTGCTCCTAATTACAGCCAGTTTTATAGCTTGTTTTTATGTCACTTTTACTTCCTGAAGCAGGATATGTGAAGAGTGAATTTATATGCTCACAGTAACATAATAAATATTCAAATGATTTTCTCACTTGTATTCTTAAGTATATACAATATCTTCTATATTTCATCTCATGAGATCATTGTAAATCCCTTGGCAGAGAAATAGACCAGTAGTCATGAAATCAACATTAATAAGTTAATTTTCCCTGAAACAGATAAAACTAGGCTTGGATCTTGAATAGTGAGATTTAAATACATTGGAAGAACATGGTTGACTTTCTGAGTAAAGGGAAGTTGAACAGAAAAAATGATGGCGTTCAGAAGCTGAACAAGTAATCTCAGCAACAGGATAGGGAGCAAAGAAAGATGAAACTGATGATAAGTTATACTCAACTTCAGATGAGTCAGAATATCTGATACTGGGAAAGAGAATGTATCATCCTGGGAAGAGGCAGCTGGTGGCTTTGAAAAGGAAAATGTTGTGGGACATAAAAACTGGCTTTCTGCAAATTAAAGGACATATAAGACAAAGGATTTGGGGAAATGACAATTGACCAATTTCCATTGATTTTACAGACCTTTGAAAGGTAATTGATGAAATTATGCCCATTCAGACTTTTATTTTTGTGTATATCATTTTAAAATTATAGGATCACAGCTAGCCCATAGTATTATAAATAGAAGTCATGTCTCCATAGAAATTACTTTTAACTTGACAGATAAAATTATATGCACTTATCAGACACAGCATTGTAATGTGATATACATATATATATATATGGTATATAAAATTACTAAACCTAGCTGACTGACATATGCATTATACCATATAGTCATCATTTGATTTCTGAACACTTTGTATCCCCTTTTTCAAAGTACTTTTTCAAAAACACAGTGCCTTGTTAACCATTTTTATTTGAATGTTAAGTATCCCCCATAGGCTCATATTTTGACTATTTGGTACATTCTTTGAGGGTGATAAATTTTTTAGGAAGTAGAAGTATAGCTACGGTATAAATAATTGGTGCCATCCATGCCTTTGAACGTGTGTGTACTCCCTAGTCCCTTTTTCTTTCTGTTTCCCGCATTCCATGATGTTCTGCTTTAACATGGCCCAGAATCAGTATAGTCAAAGATCATGGATGGACTAAAACCTATGAAATTACAAACCAAATTAAATACTTCCTCACAGTTTTCTCTGAGGTGCTTTGTGGCAACAAAACAGTCTAACCTACTAACGGCAATCACAGTATACAACAAATCTCCTCAACTCATTTCTCCAACCTAATTTAAGCACTGTGTCCTTTGACCAGCATCTCCCTCAACTCCACCTCTCGTTGACGGTTCCTTCTATCAATGATTTGAGGAGATCAGCAATTTCATTTTCTACATTCAAGCTGGTTCAATTATTCTGAGAAATGTGAGTACAGGGAACAATAGACCAGCACTATGCAGGTAAACAATTCATTCATTTAATTATAAATAAAAAGGGAAAAATTTAAAGCAGTGAAAAATTAATTTCATTTATCTCATATGTTGTATAAATACAGTATTTCTGATTCAAATTACTCGTGTGCTCAAAAATGAGTAATATCTGAATATCTACTTTTGCCTCCTCAGTTCTGATATGAGCTAAAAGTGTTCATAATTTGAATGAGCATAGGGAAAAATGTTAGTGGTTTTGAAATAAAGGATTATCTTCAGATACTGCTTAAACCAGTACATATTCTAGGAAGGACTAATATATGATTTCTGGAAGTTGTACACTATTTGAATGCAACATTTTTTAAAACTTTCAAGTTTCTTAATTTGAGGCCAGCATTTGCACTCATATAAAGGACAACCAAGAACTTTGTAAGACAAGAAAAACAAAGGCAAATTACTTTGATTATTAAGATACAAAACATTAAGGAAAACTATTACAAAATTTATCAGCCATGTGAGAGGCAAGGGCAGGTAGACCTCTGTGAGATCAGGGCCAGCCTAGTCCATGTAGAGTTCTAGGTCAGCTGCAGCTATAGAGAGACCCTGTCTCAAAAAGATAAAAAAAATTTCACTCTAAGATACAAATATATTTCAATGTATACAAATCAACGTGTGGTATAACAGAATGAAGCATAAAAGTAATAAGATAATGTTAATAAATTCTGAAAAGAATTTACCAAAATGCAATTGTTCTGTTAAAACAAACTACAGTAGTGAAAGTTTTAAAGTATTTCATACAGAATACAATCTTTTTGGCAGTATAAAAGCTGTGTATCTTAATGTTTCTAAATAAATTAGTGTATTTGTTATAAATTAGTGCTACCATTTTCATTTTTAAATATGTTTTCTTCCATGTGAATGAATTTATCAATGGGAAATATTTGGACATGTGGTTACCCGTAAATTAATAATCTGGTAAATATTAAATTACATATGTATTTGTTTTATAAAATGTTTTTTAAAATTTTTATTGAATTTTTGCAATTATCATACAGTGTAATTTGTGGTATTTAGATTTCCTCCCTTGCC
>NW_008359324.1:2401423-2422426 GCF_000622305.1 Nannospalax galili
TTATTATATACAACATAATATAATATACAATATAATATCATTATATTATAAATATGCCTGTGTAGTATAATTTGTGTTCCCAAATGTCGTTCAGTGTGGGTCCAACTATTGGAGCCTGGTTAACCTTACAAGAGTTACAATCTTGAGTCAGACTGTCTCTCCACCACAAAGAAGCCATTAGCTGCCAAAAGTTTCTTTGGTTGGGTTGGGTTTTCTTACCCATTTTCTATGTTTACGTTCAGTATTTTTGGATTTGTGGTTGCATGGGAATTCTGAGTGCTTTCACTATTGCTGTGAGTTCATGTGAGTGACTGACCAATGGTCTAGAAAACTCTGTTTCTGGTCATCCTTCACCTCTGGCTCTTCCACTTTTTCCATCTCCTCTTCCACAATGATCTTTGAGCTTTGGGAGGCAGAAGTTTGATATAGCTGTCCTATTCAAGGATAGGCATTCTGAAGCCCCTAGTTCTCTGCGTGTTGCCAGATGTGGGTTTCTCTCTTAATCACCATCTGTTGCATAAGGAAACTTCTCTGATGGGAGTTGAGAGATGCATTAAGCTATGGATATAACAATATACATTAAGGGTCAGTTTCATACTATAATTATATATTATGCTTTTTGTCCTGTCTAACCTTTGGTACTTAAGCATTCTATCAGTGTCAGGTATGAGCTCCATCCTATGAAGTGGATCATAAATCCAATTAGAAAGCAACTTGATTACTCCCATACTATTTGTGCCAGTATTCCATTTTTGGATAGATGTTGCTGTAGTTCACAGAATTCACATTTGGGTAAGGATTATGATTTTTTTTTCCTTTCTGGCAGCATGCAAACATCTTCTATCACTATAAAAGCTAGCCAGTATAGCTGAGGCTCTGAAGTCAGTTTGATTTCTCCTTGCTGGCTGTACAGTTAATGCATGTAGTTTCATCAGCAATAGGATCTTACCATCAAATTCTGGTGGGTAACCAAGAGTAGGAGCAGTGGACACTAGTGTTTAAAGGTCTGTGGACTGGTGGTTAGCAGCTTCAAAGGAAAGAGTCTATTCCTGGCTTTTAATTTGCTGGCCTATGATGTCTAGTAGAGGTAACGTCCCCTCTGTTTTAAGGTATCTCCTTCTAATCTCTTCTTATAAGGTGTGTATATATACTTTAAGAGTCTTCTATGGTGGTGGATATCCATATAGCTTTTTCTAAAGATCTTTAGTGCTCCCTCCTCTGTCATGATCTCCCATCCTTACCCTATTTAACCCTTCCTACTTTACTAGCCTCCACCCCCCTTTATATCACTACAGTCTACCACCCATCTCCACGGCCATTTATTTGTTTCCTGACTCCTCTCATTTTCAAATTGAAACGTGCATAAATAGGATTTCAATGCTCAAATCTAGGTATGAAAGAGAATATGTGATGTTTATCTTTCTGGGTGTGGCTTACCTCACTCAAGAAAATGGTCTTTAACTCCACCCACTTATCTGTGAAATCTCAAATCCAATTGGATCAAGGACTTTAACATAAGAATTGATACCCTGAATCAGATAAAGGAGAAAGTAGGGGATACATTGGAACTTCTATACACAGAAATGACTTTCTGAACAAGACTTCTAGAGTACTGAAATTAAGTCCAACAATTGACAAATGGGACCACATTAAACTAAAAATGCTTCTGTACAGCAAAGGACACCATCATTCAAGTGAAGATGCAACCTACAACATGGGAAAATCTTTTTTTTTAATTTTTTTAAATTTTATTTTATGTGTATGAGTGTATTGCCTGCATGTATGTGAGAGCACCTATGTCATTCAATGCTGCGGAGGTCAGAAAAGGGCTTCAGATTCCCCTGGAACTGGAATTAAGGATGGTTCCTAGCTGCCATGTGGGTGCTGAGAATTGAACCCGGGTCCTCTGCAAGAGCAGTCATTGCTCTTAACCACTGAGCCATCTCTAAAGAAAGCTTTTTATCAGCTATATCTCTGATAGAGAGTGTGTATGAAGAATATGCAAAGAACTCAAAACACTAAACAGCAACAAATGGGCAAGGAGTTGGACAGACTCTTCTGTGAAGATGAACCACAAATGTCTGAGAAATACTTTTTAAAATGCTCAATATTTTTAGTCATCAGGGAACTGCAGATTAATACCATTCTGAGATTTCTTGTTACCCCACTCAGAATGGCTGATCCAAAGACAAACAATGACTAATACTGGTGAGGATGTGGAGAAATGGAAACTCTTATTTACCAAACTGACTGAAAAGTTCTGCAGCCAGTAGAAGTATGGAAATCAGTGGGGAGATTTCTGAAAAGCTTTGTCATATGATGCAAGAATGCTAACCTTGGGCATATACCCAAAACACTCTATAAGCTTCTCTAGAAATATCTGTCCTTTGATTTATGTTATGCTAATATCTTAGACAAGGGGAACTCTGCTGGTTTCATATGGAAAGGCATCTCCCTCTGTAAGAAATATGTAATATTAGCCTTCTCTTTCAAAACCCATAAAATATAGAATTTAGTTTATGAAAAGAGATTCTAATCTTTCAATACCATCACACCCTGTAAGACTTTTGATTAAGATAAGGCCTTGGTGCATACAGGAACCTGATGGCCTAGGGAAGCTGAGCTCTAAATCAGATTCTTTTAAATTGGACCAGACTGCCAATGCAGTGTACCCTTATGATAAAGTAAAGTCTGCCTTGCCAAGTTACTTTTGCATTGTCCATGTGTTGTTTGTGAGGTGTTGATAGGTTTCTTAGATTGATCCGGTTTCTTAACACCCTTCAGATATTTAGCTCTTAAAAGGGAAAGAGGTACTACCTTCAATCTACATGGCAAACTTAAGCCTTTCTTTTAGACTACTAAGTCTTTTTGCATATTAAAGAGCTAGAGATATTAAAACTAGAGACATAAGCTGTCTTTTCCCACTCTTTGGTGCATCTATATTTCATGTAATTGTGTTATGTGTGTCTATGATGAATGTTTTCATGTTTTTTGGGTCAAGACATTTTTGAACTATGGCAACTTTAAATATTTTTCTCCTTTCTCATTCTTTTATTGTGCACAATAATTATTGGTTTTATTTTCGGCATGCCTATTCAAAATACACATGTACAAATTTATAAATATAAATATTTTTATGATACATTGAAAGGCCTTATAAACAGGTACCCTAATTATTTTAAATCTATTAAACAGTGTCTCTAGGTCTATTAAGTGTTTCACAAAATCAAATGCTAATTGCCTATATAAAACAGCATCTAAGCTAGTTGTATAAGAATCCTCTTTGTTAAATACCATTTTTGGTTTTAGTTTGTTTTCAAAGTATATTAAGGATTCATTTTTTTTGTCGGCTTCAAAGGTGTTTTGGTTTAAAAACAAACCATATTCTCAATAAAGAGTAATTACAAAACCTTAATTACTGAAATCTGTCTTATGTACAACTTAGATATGTATACATATTAACATGAGTTTATGTTTCTTAAAATCAATTTACTTAGTACCATATTGTCTTATAAGTAAAGTCTCATACAAACTGAAACAGCTAAATTAACAAAAGTATTTTTTTCAGGTAAAAATGTTATCCCTTTAATCCTTATTTACAACATGGTTCCTATTACTCAAATATGAAATTAATTTTAAGTTCATCTCTTGCTCCATATCTATCTGAGGTAAAATATCAATTGCTTGCTAAAGTCTCACAACAGATGGTAAATTTTTTTGTGAACGTTATTAAGAAAGTTTATTGAAAGTCTGAGCAGGGTTATAGAACCGCTTTACTTAAGTCATTATGCTGGATGTTATGAACTTCAATTTGATAATATTTTGCTATGTACCAGTTGCTTCTCTCAATGTAGTGTTTACATTTCTTCAAAGCTAAAGAACAGTTTTGGTAGACCAATCTCTAAATTACATGAAGTAAAAAATACTTTTAAGGTGTTTTCTAAAAGGGTTTCCTGGGAACTTATAAAGCATCATGTGTACATGGGTAATATTAACTCATTACATTATCTTATGTGCGTAGTTTGGATTCCATCATCTTCTAATAAGATGATGCTGCACAGCACTCTTCTGAGCCAAATAACTTCTATCTTCATGACTTCAGCTGTGTTACTGGCAAAGGGTCATCACAATTGGGCTTGTGGAGGTTCTTTCATTATAGGAAGTGGAAGCAGGGTCATTGGACCATCACCTGACTGTACAGCCATTCCTCCTAGCCAACTATATGTAATTCTGCCCTAATTGCAAATGGTCTCCTGAATTTGGGGAGTACTATAGTATATAATCTTGGGAAGGCTAGGAAGAGAGAGCTTGACCCATGAGATTATAAAAAAGTCAACATCCATGCTTTCCAGTATAAGTACTCTCAGGTCACTCATATACCACAGTAATCCCTCACTCATCTCTGTAAGTAAACTCAGTTAATTCATTGGTTCTCCACAGTGAACTTTAATGTAATCAAACATTGGTTTGACACTAAAACCCTAGAAAGGGGGATAAATATTGTTCATATCCTCAAGAAGAAAATTCTCACAATAAATCAAAAATTTATTTGTTAATATTATTATGTCTCATGGTTATTAAGAAAGAAAATTGGAAGGTGAAAGATGTTAGAAGGATATGAAAATGGAGATATTTTATTAGGAAGGATTTATGTATGAAGATTAAGATGGCTGAATATCTCCAGAATAAAAAAAAATGACAAAGTCTGTGCAAGTGATAAAGTTTTATGATATATAAAGTATAAAACAGATATGTATAGATAATCTTCAAATTTCTAAGGTCATATTTTAGTAAAGTAGTTTAAGGAACAAAATATATGTCTATTCAAGATTCATCTGAGAATGTTTGGTTTTTGTCAAAGCTTTATCTATGAATTACATGGCAATTAAAGTACCAAATTTTTGTAACTATCCTTCTTGGGTATTTAATAGTCATACTTTGAGGCCTATATTAATCTGGCCAGAGGGAATTAAAGGGATAATTTTGGTTCCTTGCCCTCCAAGGTCAACTAAGTCCCAGGAGACTATGGAGCATCTCAAAAAATGTCCTGTAATTGTGATGAGTCACCTGTTCTCCTGTTTGGGGGGGCCCTGGAGACCCACTAGTAGTACTCAAACCAGTGTTCCATCTACAAAAAAGATAGTCAACACAGAAGAAAGTTTCCTCCATACTTCCAAGTGAAGGCATGATTGAGTACGGCCTTTGACTTATCCTCACAGAGATGGAACTGGTAGAAGATAGGCCTAAGGAGCCAGAGGCTCCTCCCATGGCTATGTGACCCCTGAGGAACAGATCACCAACTGGCCTTAAGAATAAAAATAAATTCATTTATTTGGGCTAACTGCATGTTCTTAAACAACAGGAAAGCATAACCAAAGAGTAAAATGACTGGTAATTTTTTTTTAAGAGTCCAAAGGATTGAACTTCTCAGACATTTAGGTTTAAGTTCATGTAATATGCTATTTAGACAATTTCTCACTAATGATTTTGTTCCTAATAGGAAAATGCTACTCGGAAGAAAGACTTCAAATCTTGGCCTACAATACTGCAGTGCCTACCTGTAGCCAAGAAAGACAAGTCCACTATTTTTTTAATCTAAAGCCTTTAATCCCAGCACTTGGGAGGCAGAGGCAGGTGGATTTCTGTGAGTTTGAGGCCAGCCTGGTCTACATAATGAGTTCCAGGACAGCTGGGGCTACAGGGAGACCCTGTCTCCAAAAAACAAAAAAAAATTAAATGATGGTTACATTTCTTCTCTTTCCCTGCCTAGAGGACATTTGGGAAGGAAATCACACTGTGATTCTAGTCATTCAACAACTATGAAAGTGCCTGAAAAGAAAATCCTTGTCTAGCCAAGTCAACTAAAGATAAATGAGGAAACATCCAAAAATGGATGCTTTTGGACGCCCTTAACAAGAAATTCTGATTTGAGAATTCACCTTGTTCTGAATTCTCCTGGTTCCCTATCTAGAATTTTTGCTCAACTACTCTTGCCTTCACTTCCCACTGATATCCATCCTCCTCATAATGATGATTATTCCATGACTTTTAAATTTTTTTCTGGACAGAATCAATGAGCTGATCTAATGGTCAGTGACCCAGGTGGTCTTAATTCCCTGAGGTCTCCTACTGCTGCCTGCCCATAGATGAAGAGTTTCCGATGTAGATGTGTCACTTTTGTTTGGGCATCTCACAGACATGTATTATCTTTGTGTGACTAGCTATGGAACATTGTAATAGTCTTCACCTGTTGCAAAAAAAAGCTTCTTTGATAAGTGATGACTGGAATACTTGTCTGTAAATATCAGTATTCCTGTTTGGCATATAATGAGAAATTATATTTGTCTAGGGATGTGACAGACATGGGTTTTCTCTAAGATGTTTGTGCTCAGCTGGCATGTGTATTTGACTATGTTTACAGTGTCACCTATGAGTCCCCTCCCATTTAGAGAGCTTTTAGTCCAATTAGCTACATGTTGATTATCCTCAAGATCAAAATGTCACTACTGAACTAATAATAGTTTGCTTTGCTGGTCATTGTTGTGATTATTAGGCTTGGACTATCCTGAACAACACCTCAAAGAGAAGTTCCTTCTGTCTGGCACTGTGTTTCTTGTTTTATAGCCTTCAGGTACACACAAGCACTCCTGTTCAGATATTGTATGTGTATTTTTCGGTAGGGTTTTGGGCTAATATATTTTCTTCTGTTTTTTTTACACCACCTAAGCTTTATCTTTTTTTATAATTATTTATTTAATAACCATATAATTAGAAGAAGCATTTCATTACATCAGCATTGACATATTCAATAACAATTTCCAGAGCTAAGATGAATCTCTTTTAAAATTGGCTGTAAATTGTTAGGTTACAGTTGAATTGATACAGTTATATACAATATTGTACTCCATATAACCCCATAAGACATCAAATTAAATGAGGTTTTAAACTTTAAAAAAGATCTCCATTTCAATATTAAAATACAGTTTCATATAGAAAAATTCATTTTTAAAACAATTGACACTACGATGCACATGTGTTTCTAATCTCTATATATCTGATGATTACTAGTCACAGTTGGTTACTTTCTGAGCTCCTTGGCATCTGAGCATGGATACAAAGTCATCAGGTAGGTTTCAGTGGTAAAGTTTTTCACATGTACTAATTATTAAGGAGCAAATTTTTATACTTTGAAGAATTGTTTTAATTTATTTACATACCCACTTCCCAGGTAACACCATCCAATAGCCTCCCTCCCCCCACTAGAGCCCTTGTACTCTGATATCCCTGCTACTGTCTGCTGTGTTGTCAGCATCCCCAGCCATTCCCCACTACTTGCCATTCTGGTGACTCTAGGCAGCCTATCTAGAGATCTTTGTTTTAGGAGGGTCAGCTGTTCTTCGTCTAGCGGTAATCAGTTGTCTATATTCATTTGGATAAGACTGGGGTCTGCTGTTTATTTTCCCAGTTCTATGTTGGGTTACTATCTGGGAATCCCTTTGGCCACCCTGGCCATCAACTGAAAAGAAGGTATCGCTTGTCTGGCATTGTTGCTTGTAATGTAGCCTTTAGCTATACATATGGACTCCTTTGAAATTATGTTGGCCCATTTAGTCTTTGGTCATACTTTCCTTATGGGTGTTTTAGGCCATAAATTTCCTCCAGATAAAGCCGATTTCTTTTAACTCTTAAGAGCATTTGAGGACCTGTTCCTCAGGGGTCACATGGGCTTGGGAGGAGCCCCTGGCTCCTTTCTTTTACCAGTTCCACCTATGTGAAGATATCTCAAAGGTCCTGCTCGACCATGGTTGGCTTCGCTTGGAAGCATGGAGGAAATAATTCCTCTGTGATGAACCTCTTTTTTCTATACTGGACACCTCTTCAAGTCCATCTGGTGGGGTCTCCTCAGCCTTCTTGATCAAGAGGACAGGTGACCCACCACAATTATAGGACATTTTGAGAGACGTTCATAGTCCCATGGAACTAGTCGACTTAGGAGGGCAAGGAGCAAAGAGTGTCCTTTATGTCCCTCTGACCAAATTATTATAGACCTCAAAGTATGTCTGTTAAACACCCAAGAAGGTTAGTTTCACCAGTCTGTTATTTTTAATTACTCTGTGTCACATAGATAAATCTCAGGCAAAGATCAGTTGTTCTCAGATAAACGTTACCTAGACATATATTTCTTGATCTGCTATGTATAATTTGTCAATAGGTTGTAGGAGTAATATGGTTCTCTCTGGTTTTCAAAACTAGCTAGGCATTGTTTATCTCTTGATTGTCTCACCCCTCCATCATGGTTTTCCCACTTAAGGTGCCCCAATTCCCCCCCTTTCTCCCTTACTAATAGCCTTCTCCTATGGTCCTATATCTCTTAAGCTCCCTGTTTCCCTTTATCCCCTAGGTTCCTTGTATACCCTTCCCTCCCCCCTCCCTTAATCTAACCCAATTTTTATCCATATATCCCTTATTAATGCCTCTTTCCTACTGTTCTTCTCTTTCATGTTCTTTCTTTTCCTTTACCTCCCTGTTTCCTTTCCACTATCCTGGTTCCTGTAGTTATGTCTGTATACATACTCACTTATCAGGGCTTGGTTCTAGGATCCACATATGAGGGAGACAATATGCCGATTTTTTTTTTCTGAGTCTGTGTTATTTCACTTGGTATAACAGTTTCTAGTTCCATCCATTTGCCTGCAAGTTTCATGATTTCATCTTTCTTTACTGCTGAGTAAAACTCCATCGTATAAATGAACCACATTTTCATTATCCACTCATCAATTGAGGGACACTTAGATTGCTTCCATCTCTTAGCTATTATGAAATGAGCACCAACAAACATGGATGTACAAGTGTCTCTGCAATAGGATGAATTCTTTGGGTATATGCCAAGGAGTGGTATAACTGGGTCAAATAGTAGGTTCACTTGTACTTTTCTAAGAGTTCTCCATGCTGCTTTCCATAGGGGTCGAACGAGATTGCAGCCCCACCAGCAATGGATGAGTGTTCCCCTTTCCCCACGTCCTCTCCTACATTTGGTATCATTTGTTTTCTTGATCTTAGCCAGTCTGACTGGGGTAAGGTGGAATCTTAAGTGGTTTTAATTTGCATTTCCCTAATTAGTAATGATTTTGAACATCTTTTAAGATTTTTTTCATAGCCATCTTTACTTCTTCTTTTGAGAACTCTCTGTTCAGCTCCTTAGTCCATCTTTTAATTGGGTTGCTTCTTGTCTTGGGTCTCTGTTTTTTGAGTTCATTATAAGTTCTTGTTATTAAACCTCTGTTGGATATTTCACTGGTGAAGATTTTCTCCCATTCTGTAGGTTTTCTGTTTGCTTCCTTGTTTGTCTCCTTTGATGTATAGAAGCTTTTTATTTTAATGAGGTCCCATTTGTTAATTCTTGTTCTTGTTTCCTGAACAATTGATGTCCAGTTTAGAAAATCCTTTCCTACGCTTAAATCTTGTAGGTTTTTCCCAATGTTTTCTTCTAAGAGTTTCAGAGTTTCAGGCTTTACATTGAGGTCTTTGAGCCATTTGGAATTGACTTTTGTGCAGGGTGAAAGATAGGGGTTAAGTTTCATTCTTCTACAATTGGAGATCCAGTTTTGTCAGCACCATTTGCTGAACATGCTGTCTTTCCTCCAGTTAATGTTCTTGGCCCCTTTGTCAAATATCAGGTGGCTGAAAATGCATTTGCTCATATTTAGGTCTTCAATTTTGTTCCATTGGTCTATGGGTCTATTTTTTTCCCAGTACCATGTTTTTATGTCTATAAGGCTGTAAATACAGCTTGAAATCTGATACAGTAATACCCCCGGCATTGCTCTTAGTTCTCAGGGTTGTTTTGGCTATACGGGGTCTCTTGTACTTCCATATGAATCTTAGGATAGATTTTTCCAATTCTGTGAAAAATGTCATGGGGATTTTGATTGGCATTACGTTGAATCTATATATGACTCTTGGTAGGATGGTCATTTTCACAATATTAATTCTTCCAAGTTCCAGAGCCTGGGAGGTCCTTCCATCTTCTGATGTCTTCCTCAATTTCTTTCTTTAAATATTTAAAATTTTCATTGTAGAGCTCGCTGATGTCTTTGGATAGATTTACTCTGAGATATTGTATTTTTTTTCACAGCTATTGTGAAGAGGAGTGTTTCCATGTGCTCTTTTTCTGATTGCTTGTTATTGGTATACAGAAAGGCTATAGACTTTTGTAGGTTAGTTTTGTAACCTGCCACATTACTGAACGTGTTAATTTCTAGGAGCTTTTGTGTGGAATTTTTGGCATCCCTTAGATATAATATTATATCATCTGCAAAAAGGGATAATTTTATCTCTCCTTTTCCAATTATTTCTCCTTTTATTTCCTTCTCTTGTATTATTGCTCTTGGAAGAGTTTCAAGTACTATGTTAAAGAGAAGTTGGGATAGTGGACAGCCTTGTTTTGTTCCTGATTTCAATGGGAATGCTACCAGTTTTTCTCCATTTAGAATGATGTTGGCTGTGGGTTTGTTATATATGGCTTTAATTATGTTGAGGTATGTTCCCTCCAGTCCAATTCCATCTAGGACTTTTAACATAAATGCGTGTTGAATTTTGCCAAAGGCTTTCTCTGCATCTATTGAGATGACCATGTGGTTCTTCTCTTTGAGTCCATTTATATGATTGATGATGTTTATTGACTTATGCATATTGAATCATCCCAGCATCTCTGGGATAAAGCTGCCTTGATCCTGGTGGATGATCTCTTTCATGTGTATCTTTATGCGGTTTGCAAGTATCTTGTTGAGAATTTTTGCATCTATGTTCATTCAGGATATGGGTCTATCGTTTTCTTTTTTGGTTGTGTCTTTACCTGGTTTTGGTATTAGAGTGACGGTGGCTTCATAGAAGGAATTTGGAAGTTCTCCCTCCATTTCTATCTTTTTGAATAAATTAAGTAGTATTGGATGTAGATCTTCTTTATGTTATATCTCTGATTCCCTTTCAAATTTTGTCAATCCTCAGTTAAAGTACCCCAATTTTCCCATGTTCCCCTTGCTAATACCTGTCTCCTATATCCTTCTATTTTGAGATCCTTTGTTCCCTTTTACCCTTGTGTCTATTTGGGTTGTTTTTGCTTTTCCAAATATTTGTGTTGTGCCACTAAGTCATTTATGTGTGCTCTTGGTGATTCTTAAACCGAAGCTATAGCTTCTCATTTTAGAACTGATTTTACAATGTCCTGGCGGTTGTAGTTGGTGTTGTGTGTGTGTGTGTGTGTTGTGTGTTGTGTTACCATTTTTATTTAGCTCCAGGAAATATTTTTATTCTTTTTTTGATTTGTTCTCTTACCCATTCATTATCCAGGAATATGCTATTTAATCTCCATGAGTTCATAGTTATTAGATTCTTTTGTTGTTAATTTTAATTTTTATTGTGTTGTGGTCTGATGGAATACATGGAATTGTTTAAAATTTTGGAATTTGTTGTTTTGTTTTGTGTCTCAGCATGTAGTCCATTTTAGAGAGTCTTCAATGGATTGCTGAGTAGAATGTGTATTCCTTTTGGTGCTTGGTGGACTATTCTGTTGATGTTTATTCTTAATTTTTGGCCAATAACCTTTCTTTTGGAGAAATCAGGGTATTGAAATCACCTATTATTACTGAGTTGTGATGAATCTGTCTCTTAAAGACCATTAGTAATATTTTTATTAAGTATTCTGCCCCCTCTTCTGCAGTGGTCACTGAGCCCTGAATACGGAATTTGATACAGCAGTCCTGTCCAGGGACCCATATTCTGCAGTGACTTATTTTCCACAATTTGGCATACTGTGGCCTTCTGTGTGATCACACTCTTTTTATGAAGAAGTTTTCCTGGTGAGATTTGAGAGATACATTAGTATTCCCTGTACCCACTTTCCCACTATGTTCCATGTAGAGGTTGGATTGCATATGTACCACTTAAGGGGCATTTCACAGACACTTATTCCCTGCATATGACCAGTTGTTGAACTCTGCAATAGACAACTTCTATTGTAAAAGTAGCATCTTTGATGAGTGGTGACTGACATACTTTTCAGTAACTGCAAGTATCCATATTTAGTATGTACTGAGAAATAATATTTGTTTGTGGATGTGACAGATGGATTATGTCCTCTCCAATCATGCATATTTGGCTATGTTTTTATTGGCACATATGAGTTCCCTCATACTGAATGGGCTTCAAGTCCATTTAGGTAGCTATTCATTATCCCCCAAGATAAGTTTCACCAATGCACCACTATTGTTTGCTGTACTGATCAGTGTTTCAGTTATTAGACTTTAAAGCTGTAGTTGGACCATTGATTGATATTCTCCTTGTAATGCTTGCACAGTGTCCTCCAAAACTATGAAATCCTACCTTCAGTCAGGAGGCTTATAGGTCAGTTCAAACTCTATTGCTTGAATTCCTATGCCTGAAGTGTGTCCTATCTTCAGCAGTAGGGTCTTACATTCCAGTTATAAGAGGAAATCATATTGTATGGGAATAATGTGTGTAATTTTGGGAGTCTTTGACTACCCTGACCAAAACTCAAGGGGTTTCTCCTGTCTGGCACGTTGTTTCTTATTATATAGCTTTCAGCTATGCACACAGACTCATGTAGAGAATCATGAGCTCAAGTATGAGTAAACTACTCATTGTATGTGCAATTTTTCAGTAGTTTTTGAAGTAGTACATTACATTCTGGTTATTCATACCACCTAAATATTATGTATTTCTCTGATCTCTATCTCCTTGTCTAACCATTTCCCCTTCCTCCCCAGTTAAAGTACCCCCATTTTCCCCATTTCCTCCTCAATAATACCTGTCTTTTTATTATGCCCCCTCTCATGAGATCCTCCTCCACCTTTACCCCCATGACTCTTTGTAAAATCCTCCCTCTTTCCCTCCCAGGTAATATCCACATTTTACCCACTTTCCTCTTGGTAATACTTCTCTCCTACTAGCCCTCTCTCTCAGAATCCTTCTTCCATTTACTTCCACAGTCTCTTTCCATTTTCCTGGCTCCTGCAGTTACATGAGGATATATACTCACAAGGATTTGGTGCTAAGATCCACAAATGAGGGAGAACATATGTTGTTTGTTTTACTCAGTCTTTGTTACTTCAATTAGTATAACAGTTTCTAGTTCCATCAATTTATCTGCAAGTTTCATGAATTCACCTTTCTTTCCTGCTGAGTCAAACTCCATTGTGTAAATATACCACATTTTCATTACCCATTCATCAGTTGAGGGATACTTAGTTTCCTTGCAATTATTAGCTATTTTGAAAAGGGCAGCAACAAACATAGATGTACAAGTATCTCCGCAGTAAGATGGGTTCTTTGAATATATGCCAAGGAGCGGTATATCTAGATCATGTGGTGAATTCCTTTTCAGTTTTTAAAAAATTTCTCCACACTGCTTTCCATAGTGATTGCATGACTTTGTAATCCCACCAACAGTGAATGAGCATTCCCCTTTCTCCAGAGCTTCACCAGCATTTGGTATCATTTGTTTTTAGCCAGTCTGACTGGGGTAAGATTCAATTTTAAAGTGGTTTTGATTTGCATTTTCCTACTTACTAGTGAAGTTTAATATTTTTAGGTGTTTTTAGCCATTTTTATTTCTTCTTTTGATAATTCTCTGATCAAATCCATAACCAGTCTTTTAATTGGTTCATTTATTTTGTTGATTCTTTTTTTTTTTTTTTTTTTTTTTTACATATTTTGGATATTAATCCTTTGAAAAAGGTGTGACTGTTGAACATTTTCTCCCACTCTGTGGGTTCCTTTTCACTTGCTTGGGTGCTTCTTTTGCTGTACAGCATCTTTTTTGGTTAGTGAGCACCGAAACGTCCATTGTTTACCTCTCTTTTGTGAATTTGGTCAGAAGTTTAGCCCTATCCTCTTTGAGTTCCTTGAGTTGTTTTTGTCTTCTTTATATTTGTTGAATTCTTTGTTCGTGTTTATGACTGTTCTTCTAAATTCCATGGCCTGGGGTTCCCCTGGGTGATTGTCATTGTAGTACACTTCTTTGGGAATGCTTGGTTTTGGTGGGGATGTATTTTCTTGGTTTTTCATATTTGTGTGTTTGCATTGAGATTTTGGCATATCGCTTTCTTTTGTTGGTTCTGTTTCTGATATGAAATTCTAGTCTTTGTTTACTTGAAGATTGCTTCTGATCATATTTTTGATGTAGCTTTGTGTCTTTCTGATTGGGTATGAATAGTTAGTTGGTTTTTTTCTTCCAGTTCTCACTTTTGAATTTTTATTGTCAGAACTAGATGGTTTTAAGCTGATTGTTGTAGCGCTCTCAATCAGGAGGAAGGGGCATGGGCCCAGTCCAAGATTGTGGGGATCCAATGGCTGTATTCTGGCAGGCTAGTCAGGAGGTCTCAGGCTGGAAAAACAGGAGTAGGCCTAGGACCAAGGCAGAGTAGTCTGCAGGTTTCAGGCAGAGTGATCAGGGGTGGTCTAGTGCTGATGCAGGTGTGGGGACAGCATGGAGAGGGTCTATCTAGCTAGACAGAGTAGGACCCTAAAGTAGGAGAATGTAGCTTGTTGGGTGCAGATAGACAAAGAAAGAGGGGGCAGGGTCTGGGGCAGAAGGCTGGTCCAGTGATCTGAGACTGGAAGAACAGGAGGTGGCCTAGGCCCAAGGCTGGAATGCAGACTGCATGGGAAGAGAGAGGGTAGCTGCTCAGAGTTCAGAGGAATCAAGCTGCAGTGGGTGGGATCTTACTTACTCTGGTAGTTTGCAGGTCTCACGCAATCAGGAAGGGGTCCAAGTGCGAGTAATTAGGACAGCATGAGGAGGGTCTAAGTAACTTGTCAGAGCAGGTGTGGTCTCTCAAGCAGGAAAATATAGCTTGTCTGGGTTCAGGGAGAACAGGTTTAGGCCTAAGTCTAGAATGGGGACAGAATGGGGAAAGAGTCTAAATTTTTAGTGAATGAAATAATAGGGTTCATTATGACATTTTCTTCTGCTTCTTTTATTTATTTGTGGCAATTTCTATCTAAAAATTTTGCTCATATGTCAGTGGAGATTCCTATTTGTGACCATTCATATATGTATATATTAAACAAAAATATGTATGCTTTTTAACTTGTATGTATTTGTACCATAGTTTTTGGTATTTACTCAAATTCCTATTTAGTGTGTTTCTATATCGTTTTTTTGAAATATTTTTAAAGTGCTTCAAAAAATCTACAACATAAACCTCACGGTTCATTATTTAACACATTTCTAAAAAATTCTAAGATATTTTCTTTCAAAAAATTCATTCTTGCTCAATTTTTTATGTTATAGATTTCTAGCTCAAAGGGAATATATTTCTTAAATCTTTGAGCAATATTTTCTTTTTCTATTATATTTGCAATATTGCTGGTGAAGAAATTTTTTTAGTACCCTCTTCCCAGAAATCTGTGAATATGTGTCTTTATTTTGTTTAACTAAAATATAAACTGAACATTAATAGATTTGATTTTCCTTTTATTCTCCCTACTCCAAATGTGTGACTAAATATTGAAATAGTTTGTACATGCTTTTTAAGACTCAAGATTAATTTCAGATGGGAGGCATAATGGAAAGAAACAAGGACTATCATCTGGCCCTCTCCATCTTGAACTGCTTTGGAAGGTGAACAGGCAGGCAGGAAGCCTGGAGAAGATCCTCCCTCCAAAAGCCAGTTAGGATGAATTTATACTGTACTTACCTTTTCTAATTCAGCTATGGGAAATTTTATGTTCCACTGTATTTCCCTAGTCATGATATTTTCTGTTGATTCAAGAATATATTTACTTATTTTTATTTAATTTAATGGCAAGAGATAAACATGTTTACCATTTGTCTTGAACTATCCCAATGTATGTCATGAAAAGTCCTCAATTCTCTCTGAAATAAACAGTCTAAGGGTTTACTAATATGCTATTTAATACCAAATGTAGCTAGAAGAACATACAAATGGAAATAATAAAGGGTCTAGCATCTTCACTCTCACAGATAATTAAATTCCATTTTGAAATAGTGAAGAAAATATATCTCTGAATAAATGATGCCAGTGTTGACTGTGGGAGTCACATAAATGAGTTTAATGGAAAATGTTTAATATGTAACTCATTTGCATTCATAAGATGTGGTCATGCACTGCTGAGTAATGGTGAGAGCACGAGATGCTTTCTGAGCTGTTTCTGTTATTTGCTGTAAGTTGTCATGCTAAGGCATTGAGGTTGAGAGTCTCGGGCATAGAACCCTGAAAGTCTATGATATATTCTCTATAAACAGATGTGATTTACATTTTAATTGTGAAAACATAAGTTTCATTTCAAATATTCCATTTTAGTTATCTATT
The DNA here is from genome assembly GCF_000622305.1 of Nannospalax galili. NCBI lineage: Eukaryota > Metazoa > Chordata > Mammalia > Rodentia > Spalacidae > Nannospalax > Nannospalax galili. The sequence continues at coordinate 2,417,779 of NW_008359324.1, forward strand.
AGAAGCTATTTTTCTAATTTTAAATTCACACTCAATTGTAAGATACTGTATATGAGATCCCATATGCCTTTTATTCACTTTCCTAGATCATATGCTGCAAAGTTATAGTATAATATCAAAGAATACACATATAGTAATGATATAGGACACTCAAAAATTTTTACACATTTTGAAACTTTTTCTATAAAAAGATATATAAAATAATTTTAGATTTTTGTAATATCATAATTTACATGTAATCTGAAAACAGATATTAAATGATATACTCCTGATCACTACTGTCTTAATTTCTTTTTTCTTTTTGCTGTGATAAAAAATTCTGAGAAAGTTACTTCAGGGAGAAAGAGCTTATTCTGGCTTGTACTTCAAGGGTATAGTCCATTTTGGCAGGCAAGTCAAGGTGGCAGGAGCTTGAAGCAGCATTCACAATAAGGAGGCAGGTAGCAACAGAGCAGTGTATGCACTTTCCTTTCTTCATTTATGCAATTCTGGATACCAGGCAGGGATTGGTGTCAAGTACAATGTGGAGGTTTCCCATCTAAATTAAAATAATCAAGAGAAACCCTCACAGGCATTTCAGAAGATCAGTTCCTAGGTGATTCTGGATTATGTCAAGTTGACAAATTAATACTAAACCATCACAGCTATTTTAAAATAAAATTAGTCAATTAATTGTGTGTCTCTGGTTCCTGAAGACAAGATCTCATGCATGTCATGTGAGCAACCTTTTGCTAAAAACTACCTCCAGCCCTTGATTATTACTTCTATTTTAAGCACCTGCAAACCTGAGTACATTTTTCTGTTTGGAAATCTTCTATGTTACTGGTTGCAAGTCAGTTGATCTGCTTGATTCAAATATTTCTTTCAATTCAAGTGTCATGAAAATATTTTGAAGTATGTACTATCTCAATAGTTATACCTTCATTAATTTCTCATCAACTCCTCTCCCCATAATTCCCATCACCACTTTCTTTCAAAATATTTGTGTCTAGTATTAAATATGCTTACCTTTCAGATATAACTCATTCATTTAACAATCATTTGTTTAGTATAACTACTGTATTCCTGTCTTCATATAAAGGGTTGAGAATACAAAGATATTAAGTAAAAACCAAGACTTCAAGTCATTTACAAAATAGCAAGGAAAAGAATCAGTCAAGAAAAACTGTCTACTGCGTTTTGTTATCCTAGGGAGACACGCACAAGAACAAGTCTGTGCGCTCTGTGTTAAGAAGGGTTTGAGGGAGGGCTCAAAAGGACATGCCCTCATGTGAAATCATTTGTTTTTTGATGCTGTTTCTGTTGCTGGTGTCTTATTGGGGGGGGTGAATACAAATTTGTCTACATCTCCTTAGAAAACATGTTCACATGATGTATGGTATTATTTAAAAGTCTTGTCCTAATTTGTTCCTCCATTGTTGTGACAAAACATTCTGACCAATACCAACTTGAGGAGGAAACGGTTTATTTAGCTTACATCTCCCAGCTCACAGTTCATCAGGGAGTCCACGATAGGAACTCAAGGCAGGAACCTGGAGGCAGGAGCTGGAACACAGACCATGGAGGAACTCTGCTTACTGGCTTGCTTCTTTGGCCCCTGCTCAGCCTGCTTTCTTACGCAACACAGGGTGCCTACCCAGGGGTTTCACCACTCACAGTAGGGTAGGCCCTACCACATCACTCAACAATCAAGAAGATGCCCCACAGACATTGCCACAGGGCAGTCCAATGATGGAAATTCCCCAATTGAGGCTCTCTCAACCCAGGTGAGTCAAGTTGACACTAAAGTTATCCAGTATAATTGATCCCTTGTCAACTTGACACATAAACACATCACTATTAAACCATAATCTTTCCAACACTTGTCCCCAAGATATCATGTTAACATTTATATCACAACATAAGACAGTAAAACCTTAAAAACCCCACAGTCCTTAAAAAATCCAAACACCTAAAAGTCCATAGTCTCTTTTAAAAGTATCTTAACTGTGGGTGGGCTTCTTTAAAATCCAACAGAAGTACTGTCTTATTTCAATGGGAAGAATTAGGCACACCTAAGCAAAACCAAAGTCCAGCAAAGTAGCTCAGGCTGGACATTTGGGATTCACTCACAATCTTCTGGGCTCCAAAGGGATTTGGCAGCTCCACTTCTCTGACTTTGTCATCCATAGCACACACAGCTCATCTTGTAGACCCAGACCAGTTCCATTCTACACCAGCTCCTCTCCTCAGTGGTTGTCCCATGGTCCCAGCAGCTCCTGAAAGTTGGGGTCTCCACTGAAGCTGAGACTATACCTTTACCAATGGCCTCTTCTTGACTCTTGGGGTGCAGAGCCTAAGATTCTGTCCATGACCCCTTCAATACTGGGGTCTTCATTGCTGCTATGATCCCTTTACACTTTCAACACCAGAACCATGCAGGAGACTCTTACACATTATCAAGAATTGCTTCTAGCTAGAGATAGTGGCATGGGTCCACTCTGTGTGCTGATCCTGAGAAAATACCTCCCAAAAGACTTCATCACAGTGACGCTGGTCTCTTGTTATTTACAGCTGATTTTTCAGCACCAGCTAACCAGCATCAATTGTCCCAGTAAAGCAAAGGTTTTACATCAGGTTCTGGTCTCTTCTTAATCACAGCTGATTCTTCAGCCCCAGCCAACAAGAACCCACAGGTTCTCAATTCAAAATATCACATGAACAGCCCTGATAGTCTCTGCTTCCCTTTGAAGCTTCACAAGCCAGGCCTCCATTGCCTAGAACTCTTTCAGCAGAACTGTTCCAAGCTCCACAGCAACAAACTCTGAACACTCAATGGCTTTTTCAGCCTAAAGCTCCAAACACTTCCACAATCCTCCCCAAAACAACTGGGTCAGCTCTCTCACAGCAATAACCCACTCCCTGGTACCAATTACTGTCTTAGTCTGCCCTTGACCTAAAATCATGCCTGAGGCTAATTTGAAAAGCAATGGACTAATTTCTCTGGTGGAAGAAATTTCAAGATAGCATAAAGTAGAATTTGTGGAGTGGCTACTAATGTTGAGTATTACACAGATTTACAGTGAAAAAGAGCAAATGGGGCAGAAAGAAATAAGGAATGTACAGGATGGATCAAAAAAAGAGCATTCAGAAGACTAATGTTGAAGCCCTGGCATGTGATGGAGAGGATCCCATTAATAAAGCAATTAAAGTGACTAAGGAGATTGAAGTGATTAAGGAGGAGCTTAGAAATTTGGATTTAAACAATGAATAAAGCAGGCTGGAGTCCATTCCAAACTTGCAGTCAAACTTGGCATTGTTGTTCACCTGGTGCTGGCTTTAGAAGCATGAAAGATCCAAGAATGAAGGGGTCATCAGTTCTTCCTCTGCTGAGACCAGGCAACATGCAGCAGGGGTTCCATGCCTAGAGAAGGCCCTGATAGGCCATTACATGAAGCTATGATGGTGAAGCCTGGTTGGCAATGGAGACCCCAAGAAGTTTGTGATGCCAGAGCTGTGAGGCATCTGCCAAGAAGGTCTGCATACAGGGAGGAGTTCCAGCACAAGAGACCAATGAGTGTTGCATGCAGCAATGCTAGAGAGGCTGAATCATCTGAGCCCTTTGAAAGTAAAGTCCCAGAAGTTGGACGTGGCGCTACTGGATTTGGTGTTTGCCCTACTGGTTTTTGGTCTTGTTTTGGCCCAGTATTTCCTTATTATCCCTCCAGTCCTGCCTTTTGGAATGGTAATGTATATTCATTTCCACTGTATGTTGGGAGTATGTAGTTTGTCTTTTGATTTTATAGAAGCTTACTGTTAAGATATTTACCCGAGTCTCAGAATATACTTTGGACAGTAGACTTTTGAATAGTATTGAGACTGATAATAATTATGGGGACTTTTAAAGTTGGACTAAATGCATTTTGCATTTTATATGATCATGTGCTTATGGGGGTTTGAGTGAAAATGTCCCCCATAGGCTCCAAGTATTTGGACATTTTGTCCCCACATGGTGACACTGTTTTGGGAAGTTTTAGAAGGTGTCGCTATCCTGGAGGAAGCACGTCATTGGGGGTGGGCTTAGAGAGTTCTTAAGCCTTGCCAGATCTCCAGTTGCTCTCTTGCTTCCTGTGCCTGTGTAATGATTTGAGAGCTTAGCTTCTGCTGCTCCTGCTCCAGCCACCTCCATGCACCATGTCTACCTGCCATGATGGACAATAATTCCCCTGGAAGAGAAACCTCAAATAACCTTTTTCCATTTACAGTATTGCTTTGGTCATTGTTTCTATCACAGCAACAGAAAAGTTACTAATATAAGTGTATACTAGATGGCTGGAGAAATGGCTCAGCAATTAAGTTCACTGGCTGCCCTGACTGAGGACTAGGATTCAGTTTCCGGCACCCACATGGCAACTAATAACCATTCATAATTCCAGATCCAATGCCTTCTTCTGACCGCCAAGTGAACAGCACAACATGGGTACACTTACATGCATGCAGGCATAACACTCCTACACATAAAATAAATATAAATAAATCAAAAAATGAACCAAAAATATTTGTATTAGAAACAGAAAAAACTAATTTTTACATAACAAATTGTTTATGTTCCCTTGTTCTCTTTGTTGTCAATTTATAATTAATTTTTAAAATTCATTTTCTTTTATTT
>NW_008359324.1:2422617-2423507 GCF_000622305.1 Nannospalax galili
TTGCAACGTTTAAAAAAGATCTCCACTTCGTTGTCAAAACACACAGTTTCATACAGAAAAATTCATTCCAAGGCAATTGGCATTGAGACGTTTTCACATGCATTTCTAATCTCTATACATATGACTATCACTGGTCACAGTCACTGACTTTCTGAGTTCCTTGGCATCTGACTATGAATAAAAACTCATCTGATAGAGAGACTTCCTTTCCCACTAGAGCCTCCATATTCTTTCATCCCTGCCACTGTCCATCTGTGTTGTCAGGACCCCCATCTATTCCCCCCTATCTGCCCTTCTGGTAAATCTAGTCAGCCAGAGGTCCCTGTTCCAGGAGGATCAGCTGTTCCTCATCTACGGCAATCCATTGTCAGTATTCCTTTGGATAGAATTGGAGTCTGCTGTTCACTTTTCCAGTACTGTGTTCGGTTACTATCTGGAAGAGCCTTTATGCATCCTGGCCAACAGCTCGACTGAAGATATCGCCTGTCTGGCTTTGCTGTTTCTCAAGTAACTTTTAGCTATATATATGTATGCTCTTATGAAATTATATTGGCCCCTTTAAGATTTGGTTATACTTCCCTTTTGGGTGTTTAAGGACATACAATTGGACCAGATAAACTGATATGTTTTTACTCTTGAGGTCGTTTGAGGATCTCTTCCTCAGGGGTCCCATGGGCTTGGGAGGAGCCCATGGCTCCTTTCTTTTACCAGTTCCATCTATGTGAAGATAAGTCAAACGTCCTGCTCAACCATTGTTGGCTTCTCTTGGAAGCATGGAGGAAATGATTCCTCCGTGTTGACCCTCCTCTTTATAGACTGGACACTGGTTCAAGTCCATCTGGTGGGGTCTCCTTGGCCTCCTTGATCAAGAGGTCAGATGACCCACCACC
>NW_008359324.1:2423615-2424418 GCF_000622305.1 Nannospalax galili
TCTGTTAAACATCCAAGAAGGTTAGTTCTACCATCCTGGCATTTTTAATTACTGTGTGTCATGCAGATAAGTCTTGGGTAATGACCAGTTGATCTCGAATACACCATATCTAGAGATATTTTTCTTGGACTGTTATGTATAATTAGTCCGTAGATTGTAGGAATAATATGGTTCCCTCTGGTTTTCATGACTAGCTAGGCATTGTTTCTCTTTTGTATCGTCTCACCCCTCTATCACGGTTTTCCCACTTAAGGTGCCCCCACTTCCCCCCCCTTTCTTCCTTACTAATACCCTTGCTCCTATGATCCTACCTCTGTTGAGCTTCTTTCTCCTTATCCCCTAGGTTCCTCATATACCCTTCCCTCGCCCCTCACTTATACTAGCCCATTTTTTATTGATATCTCCTTTACTCAGGCCTGTTACCCACTATTCTTCTCCTTCAGGTTATTTCTTTTCCTTTATCTGACTGTTTCCTTAACCTTGTCCTGGTTCCTGGAGTAATTTCTGTTTGCATACTTATTTATCTGAGTCTGGTCCTAGGATTCACATATGAGGGAGAACATATATCGATTTTTTTTTTCTGAGATTGTGTTACTTCACTTAGTATAACAGTTTCTAGTTCTATCCATTTAGCTGCAAATTTCATGATTTCATCTTTCTTTACTGCTGAGTAAAACTCCATCGTATATATGAACCACATTTTCATTAACCACTCATCAATTGAGGGACACTTAGGTTGCTTCCATCTCTTAGCTATTGTGAAAAGAGCAGCAACAAACATGGATGTACAAGTGTCTCTGCAA
>NW_008359324.1:2424637-2425279 GCF_000622305.1 Nannospalax galili
CCATTCTTGATTTTTTTTGAGTTCATTATATATTCTGGATGTTAAACCTCTACCAGATGTGTTGCTGGTGAAGATTTTCTCCAATTCTGTGGGTTTTTTCTTCATTTCCCTGGTTGCTTCTTTTGGTGTACAGAAGCATTTTAGTTTAATGAGGTCCCATTTATTGATTCTTGACCTTGTTTCCCAAGCAATTGATGTTTTTAGAAAATCCTTTTGTACACCTATGTCTTGTATGATTTTCCCAATGTTTTCTTCTAACGGTTTCAGAATTTCAGGCTTTACATTGAGGACTTTGAGCCATTTTGAATTGACTTTTGTGTAGGGTTAAAGATAGGGGTTTAGTTTCATTCTTCTACAAGTGGAGATCCAGTATTGCCAGCACCATTTGCTGAACATGCTGTCTTTCCTCCAGTGAACGTTCTTGGCCCCTTTGTCAAATATCAGGTGGCAGAAATTGCATGTACTCATATTTGGGTCTTTAGTTTTGTTCCATTGATTTTTGGGTCTATTTTTCTTCTATTTTTCTGCCAGTACCTTGTTGTTTTTATGACTATACTTCTGTAATACAGCTTAAAATCTGGTATAGTAATCCCCTGGGCATTGCTCCTAGTGCTCAGGGTTGCGTTGCCTATCCAAGGTCGA
>NW_008359324.1:2426049-2426622 GCF_000622305.1 Nannospalax galili
TCCAGTTCCCTCTAAGACTTTGAACATAAATGCATGCTGAATTTTGTCAAAAGCCTTTTCTGCACCTATTGAGATGACAATATGGTTTTTGTCTTTTGAGTCCATTTATATGATTAATCATGCATATTCACTTGTGCATATTGTACCAGCCCTACATCTCTGGGATAAACTCTACTTGATCTTGGTGAATGATCTTTTTGATGTATGTCTGTATGCAGTTTGCAAGTATCTTGTTGAGAATCTTTGCATCTATGTTCATTAAGGATATGGGTCTATAATTTTCTTTTTCGGTTGTATCCTTACCAGGCTTTGGTATGATAGTGTTGCTGGCTTCATAGAAGGAATTTGGAAGATTTCCCTCCATTTCTTTTTTTTGAATAAATTAAGTAGCATTCGATGCAGATCTTCTTTAAATGTCTGATAGAATTCTGCTGTAAATCCAATTTCTTTTTGTGATATGGGTCTGTTTAAGGTGTTAATCTCTTCTTGGTTTAGTTTTGCTGGTTCCCATGCCTTTAGATATCCGTCCATTTCTTTTAGGTTTTCAAATTTAGTAGCATATAGGTTTTTAAA
>NW_008359324.1:2427356-2428689 GCF_000622305.1 Nannospalax galili
ATTCATCATTCAGGAGTGTGTTGTTTAATCTCCATGTGTTCATGTTATGATTTTGGCTTCTTCGGGTGTTGACTGTAAGCTTTAATGCATTGTGGTGTGATAGAACACATGGAATTATTTCAGTCTTTCTGTATTTGCTGAGCTTTGTTTTGTGCCCCAGTATATGGTCGATTTTGGAGAAAGTTCCATGGGGTGCTGAGGAGAAAGTATGTCCTTTGTGTTTGGATGGAATACTTGGTAGATATCTGTTAAGTCCATTTGATATACGGTTTTGTTTAATTCAGATGTCTCTCTCTTAAGCCTCTGGCCTGTTGACCTATCTAATGGAGATAGTGGGGTATTGAAGTCCCCTACTATTAATGAGTTGAGGTTAATTTGGGTCTTAAAGTCCTATAATATTTTTTTTATGAAGGTGGGTGCACCAGAGTTTGGTGAATATATGTTCATGATTGTAATATCTTCTTGATTGATTGTTCCTTTGATCAAAATGAAATAGCCCTCTTTGTCTTTTCTGGTTAGTTTCAGTTTAAAGTCTATTTTGTCAGATATTAGGATTGCTACGCCTGCTTTTTTCTTAGTGCCATTTGCTTGGTATGTTTCTTTGAGATAGTGTCTGTCCTTGAAAGTGAGAAGAGTTTATTGCAGACAACAAAAAGATGGGTTTTGTTTCTTAATCCATTCATATAGTCTGTGTCTTTTGACAGGGGAGTTCAGTCCATTAATGTTTAAAATTATTAATGGAAGATGAGTATTGAGTCCTGTCATTTTTTGTTTGTTTGTTTACATTCTTGCTATAGTGTACTTTTACACTGTTATACCCTCATTCGAATTCTTTCTGCAACCCCTTGGGTATAGTCATTCTTTTCTTCAGCTCTTTTTCTTGCTCCCAGAACTCTCTGAAGGGCTGGTTTCATGGACAAGAATTCCTTCAGCCTATTTATGTCATGGAAGATTTTTCTTTCCCCTTCAACTATAATAGACATTTTGGCTGGATATAGTAATCTGGGTTGGCATCTGTGTTCATTTACCACTGGGAATACTTTGGTCCAGGCTCTTCTGGCTTTCATAGTTTGCATTGAAAAGTCAGCTGTGATCCTAATGGGTTTTCCTTTATATGTGACTTATTGTTTCTCTTTTGCAGCTTTCAGAATTTTCTCTTTGTTTTGTGCGTGTAGTGTTTTTACTACGATGTGCCGGGGAGAGTTTCTGTTCTGGTCCTGTATTTTTGGTGTTCTGTATGCTTCTTGTATTTGTATGGGCATATCTATTTTTAATTTTGGGAAATTTTCTTTTACAATCCTGTTGAAGATCTGTTCCATACCATTATCTTGGG
>NW_008359324.1:2429233-2445285 GCF_000622305.1 Nannospalax galili
GTTGGGTATGAATTGCTGGTTCATCTAAGCTTCTGGTTCTCTCTTTTGATTTTATATTGTTGTGGCCGGCTTGATTTTGTCTTCAGGAGTTCTGCCGTGGCCCAATTCCAATGTAGGTCAGAAGTTTTCAGACTTTCTCCTTAGGTCTGGATTCTTCTACGAATGATTTTGGCCTCAGGAATTTGGGTGTTGGACTGACCTGAGATCCTGGCCGTGGCCATGCCATGCAGGTATGCAAAGGCAGATGGGGTGGGAATAAGCCCCAAGATTTCCCAGGGAGTGGATTGAGTAGCTGGGTTGTACTCGATGCAAAGGGTCAGGGAGAGGCAAGGTAGGCCTCGGAGCCCCAGAATGAGGCTGTCAGCCCCAGAAAGAGGCTGGTGGGTGTTGCAGGGCCAGGGAAGCAGAGAGAGGTGAGGGCGGGTCTGGGTCCAGATGCAGTACTCCTGGGGCCCAAGGAAGGCACCAAGGCAGTTTGGGTGAAAAGGGTCAGGAAGCATCAGTGGCTCCCCAGGTGTCTGGGGCCCCAAGACTAGGAATGGCACAGGGCCCAAGCTTGGAGTAGAGGACAGCAGGGGAGATGGAAGGGTGAGCTTGGCTGGGGGAGTCAAGGTATGGAGGGCTGCGTGGTAGACTTACCCCAAGAGAGGTCTGAGGGCAGGAGAGCAGGCCAGGAGAATTAGCCATTGGTGCAGGTCCGGGAAGCAGGGAGAGGTGAGGGTGTGGCTGGGTGCCATGGAAGCACTGCTCCTGGAGCCCAAGGAAGTCACCAAGCTGGCCTGGGTGAAAAGGATCAGGAAGCAGCACTGGTTCCCCTGGTGTCTGGGTACCCAAGACCAGGAATGGCACAGGGCCCAAACCAGGATCAGAGAACAGCAGGGGAGATGGAAGGGTGAATGAGGCTTGGGGAGTCAAGGTGCGGAGGGCTCCGTGATGGACCCACCCCAAGAGGCCTGAGGATAGGGGAGCAGGCCAGGAGCTAAAATTCAATTTCTTAAATTGATTTTTGAAAATTTCATGTTTTGATCACATTTAGATCTCCTCTCATATATTTCCACTATATATATATTTATAGCATATATATACTATAGATACACATAATATATACACATATATAAATATATACACTGTACGGATGTATGTACACTGTACACATATATACTGTATGTCTATCAATCACCTATCGATTGTTCTATCATCTATCCGTCTATCTATCTATCATCTATCTATCTATCTATATATCATCTATCTATCATCATCTATCTATCTATTTATCTATCTATCTATATATCTATCTTTCTATCATCTATCTATCTATCATCATCCATCTATCACCTACCTATCATCTATCTATCTTTCTATCATCTATCTATCTATCATCATCTATCTATCACCTACCTATCTATCTATGTATCATCATCTTTCTATCATCTATCAATCTATCATCTATCTATCTATCATCATCTTTCTATCATCTATGCATCTATAATCTATCTATCTATCTATCTATCTATCTATCATCTATCATCTATCTATCTATCTATCTATCTATCTATCTATCTATCTATCTATCATCTATCTATCTATCTATCTAGAGAGGTTTGTGTCTCCAACTGCCTTTTGACATACGTTCATCCACTGAAGCCTGGTCAATCTACCAAGTATCTCATCCTTAAATGACACTAACTCTTCCTCTCACAGTAGCTGTCAGTTGCCAACAGTTCCTCAAGTAGAGTTGGAGTTTCTTACCCACTTCCTTATGTCTGTATGGGATTTTGTCTGGGTTGAGCTTATTCAGGCCTTGTGGATAATGTCAGCTTTGCTATGAGTTGATATGATTAAATAAATGTCCAGCTGTATGGAAAATCTTTTTCCTTGTGTTCATCTCCTCCTCTGACTCTTAAAATCTTTCTGTCTCAGGTTCCTAATCCTAACATCAATGTCAGTTATAGACTCCATATGAAGCAGAACTTAAATCCAGTTAAAAAGTGATTGATGACATAACACAGGTTTAGTTATTGAGCTGAACATTAGTCCTGATACTACAGGCTGCATTGATAGTGATTTGTTGTTGTTTAATTTTCACTGTAGTATTCATACAAACTTCAATACACTAGGTGAGAATTTAAAAGTAGAAATTCAAGTATCATGTGGAAAATTTGACCAAAAATCTTGTGACTCTACAACCCCTGGGATTTTATATTCATAGCTCCATGTGAGTCTTCTAATTTTTTGAAACATTTGTCTTTAAAATATGTAGTTACTTTTAAGTATTACTAGGTTGTTACTTGGTCAAAAAGTTAACTTCACTTTAATATTCCTATTATTGTGACACTTTTTTGGGGGGGTCTTTTTGAGGCAGGGTTTCCCTATAGCCCCAGCTGTCCTGTAATTCACTATGTAGAGCAGGCTGGCTTTGAACTCAGGGATTTGCCGGCCTCTGCCTGCTGAGTGCTGGGTTTAAAGGCCTGTGCCACCATGCCCGCCCTGTATCAACACTTTTTAAAATTATTTTTGGTTATGAAAACAGGACTCAATCTGCTTGTCATCTGGAAAGAAAAGGAAAAAATGGAAAAGATTGTGAGTCTTTTATCTCATGATTAATAGTATAACAAAATAAATTAAAAACCTGATTTGAAAGGGTTTGCATTCTATTTCATCCTTCAACTATCTGGCTTTTAGAATATTTGCACATTTGAATTTATTTTGGATTAATATAGCTACTAGAAAGTACTTAGAAGTGAGTGGGTTTCTTCCAATAGATTAGAAATTTTCTTGAGAAGATAGACTGGAAAAAACCTGTCTTGTCTATTCAATTGTTATTCAGTCAACAGGACAAAGGTGAGACTCTCTGTAGGCTGGACTGTATGCTATAAAAGTTTAGAATCCATAGAGAGTTACATGTAAAATAATAACAATCTTGCAAAAAGATTCCTTCTGTAAACTGTTTTTGTTCTTGTTTGTTCTGTTTTGTTCTTTTCCTTAGATTTTTTTTCTTTGGCAGATTGGTGTTTGGGAGTGTATTATTTAATTTCCACAGACTTGAATTCTCCATATTTTTCTATGGTTGATTTATAGCTTCAGTCCATTGTGCTTAAAAGTACACCTGGTATGATTTCAGTTTTCTTAAGTTTCTTGAGATTTGCTTTGTGACCTTACTCATGATCTCTTCTGGAGAAGCTCCGTATGCACTTGAGAACAATGTAATTCTTCTGCTAGAGAGAACATACTGTTCTATGTTTGTTGTGTTAATTGATCTTTAAATGCCACTTTTTTCTTACATATTTTTCTGTCTGAATATTTTAGATATTTTTGAAATCAAGCTATTGAAGTTTTTGAGTAATTCCATAGTGGTTTTGGGTAATTCCATAGTAATTCCCTTCACTTTTGTCAATATTTGCTTTACACAGATGTGTACATATGATACATACATGTATGCACACATATATCTACATGGCATTATGTTGAGTATACAGATGCACATAACTTCAAATCTTGTATATTTCTGAAAAAAATACACTTTGGTATATTTGGTCTTTTAAATAATTTTTTTAATTTAAGATCATTTTCGAATGTAAATATAACTCTTCTTTCATTTGCTTAACATCTGTATGATTTTTTTTCTGTTCTTCATCTTTAATCTCTCTATACCCATAATATATATGCAGGTTAGAGTTGAATAATACACATACACTCAATACATTATGAAGAATTAAACAGTTTACATATATTTATTGATAGTTGCTTACTTTTTCCATTTCATGAATTATTTTCCATGTATCTAGTAGCCATTGTTTTCCTCTTTTGTTGTCTCAATTTCTGTGTTGTGTGGTTTTTACTGATACATTTTGGTAATTTGTCATTATCTTTAGAATAATCTTCACAATTTTGATGATTATTATGAGATTTACATAAAACATACATATAGTAATATATTTTAAACTGATAAGTCTAATCACATAGAAAAATTGTATCTTTTTCCTTTGTCACTTTATTATTAATATTATAGTTTGCATATTTTATACTGTGTTTTCATTAACAAATTTAGTTAAAATTATTGTGATTTTTCAGATTTTATAATAAAATTAAAGTGATTTATACATCACAGAAAGGTAATTTCAGTATTCCACCTTCAACTATGTATTTTCTTTCATCAGGGAATTTTCCACTTTGTTAAGTTTCTTGTTGTTCTTCTTAAGTAAGTATAAGCTCCATAAAATGACAACAGCAATTCTTATTAAAATAGTGACAGACGTTTGCCTGTTTGCTGTAACCTTCATGTGACGTGACTGGCATTGACAACCTAGTCACCCATGATATATAGATATAAATTTGTGATCTGTATGAACTGTGAGGTGTTGCCACGTATTACAGATTAATTTCTTCATTTTCACTTTAATTAGTGTCAACACTGTAAATAGGTTCCCATAAGTTTGAGACATAGGCACAATTTATATTTACCTTTCTTTTTTCCCAGAGATTCATTGCTCCCGATTCCCATTTCCTGTGTGTCACTTCTCCAATGTCTTTCGGTGCAGGGGCTATCATCTACTCTCATCCAGGTGTCATTTCTTAATTGCTCTAAAAGTTATAAATTATTGGCTCTGAGGGTGTGATGTTATCAGTACTGCATGGTAGAAACACACAATCCCTTCGCTGAAACGTCATGTCTTACATATGCAAATTCAGTCTGTGTGTAAAGCCTCTGTATCCCCACAAAAGCCATGGTAGAATTCCTCTTTTTGCAGCATTTACACATTTGTGAGGCTGATGGAGAGAGGAACATGGCCTGCGGCATTCAACATTTAAGAAAGTTTTTTGAAACTATATCCAAGTTTCTTATATGTAATTTGTCTTTGAGAGCTTTTTAAAAATATTTTATTTATTATTTTAATTTTATGTGTATGAGTGTATTGCCTGCATGTATGTGAGTGCACCAGTGTCGTGCAATGCCGCGGAGGTCAGAAGAGCGCTTTGGATTCCCCTGGAACTGGAGTTAAGGATCCTTAGTAGCCGTCAAGTGCGTGCTGGGAATCGAAGCCAGGTCCTCTGCAAGAGCAGTCAGTGCTCTTAACCGCTGAGCCATGTCTCCAGCCCTGTTTTCTGAGAGTTTAATATTTAGATTATTTGACTAAGAGCTCTGAATCACTGGGTGTTGATCACCTAATGCAATATTCTGAATCACTGGCTGCTGATTCAGTTGCATACTGGAAGTGGGCTTGGCAAGGTTGCTCAGTGAGTAAAATTATTTTATGTGAAACCTGATGACCTGAGTTCAATCCCTACAATACATAAAAGACTGAAGCAGAGAAACGATTTGACAAAAATATCTTCTGACTTAAACACTCTGTGACATGTGCTCTGCCTTCCCTAACAAAAATAATAAATACTTAAAAAAATAATTTAATTAGAAGAAGCATTTCATTACAACAGCATTGACATATTCAATATCAATTTCCAGAGATAAGATGCATCTCTTTCAAAACTGGCTGTAAATTTTTAGGTTTATAGTTGAATTAATACAGTTGTACAATATTGTACTCAATATAAACCCTATAAGACATAAAATTGAGTGAGGTTTTAACCTTTAAAAAAGATTTTCATTTCATTATTAAAATACAAAGCTTCATACAGAAAAATTCATTTTTAATGTAATTAACACTTATATGTTTGCACATGCATTTGTAATCTCTATATATCCAATTAGTACTAGTCACAGCCAGTTACTTTCTGAGATCCTTGGCACCTGAGCATGGATATAAAGTCATCAGGTAGATTTCAATGGTAATGTTTTTCACATCTACTAATTAATAAGGAGCAAATTTTTATGCTTTGAAGAATTATTTTTAAAATTAAAAAAAATTAAATTTAATAAGCACATGATTAGAAGCATTTCATTACAGCTTTAATATATTCAGTAACACATTCCAGAGTGTTATATCCCTGTAGCCCACTGTATGTGCTTGAATCACATGGTCCTAATTGTCTTTCTCTAAGCAACCAGATAGAAGACTTTAACTCCACTCAATGTGCATAATAAATGCTTCTGAAACATTTGAAAAATAGTATTATAATTGATAAAAATGACTACAATATTATTCCTTGTCTTTAAGAATTTGGGACTCCTTACGAGTTGGCATAAGGAACAGAAGCCTTTTAATCTACTAATCCATATGAGTGTTGCAATTATTATGAATAGATTTCACTAACAAGACACCTGTAATGTTTTAGTTCATGATCTGGCTGCATATGTTTCATGAAGAAGAAAAAGAAGATGTTTTAATGAATCTAGTATATTTATATAGAGACTTCTTAGCCTTTATGATGAAGTGCCTATCATTTGATGTGCCAAATGTGGTTTACATGAAAACATCTCACCTTGCCCAGAAAGAACATCTGCTCTGAGCAGACAAAGCTTTCTTAATTGTTAGTGAACATGAACATTTAAATGGGAAACTATAAACTTTCTCAGATGACAACTTCATATAGAAATATTTTATACAAAATGACTGAGATGAGCAAAAGTAGTTGGGTTTCTGTGAAGGACAGGGGAATGCAACTAGACGACCAGGTCATTGTGCAGTAAGCTGGCCCAGTACATTTATGAGGAGCCAACAAGGACAGAATGTGAAGTAGAACATGAACATTTTGCCTTTTATATTCAAAACTCTTTCCTCATGTATCACAATTGCCTACTCTCCAAGATTAAGTGAAAGGAGTTTTATCAAACTCTGGTGGGAATGAGGGATATGTGTATTTTCAATTGATGCAAATTACTTGGTGATAGGGCTGCAGTGTTTTAGAGTTCGTTTTCCTGATATCCATCTAGTTCTCTTAATCATCCTGGGTGCCACCACCCACAAAAGGTGAAATTAAAATCATGAGGATATTATACAGTGCTAAGAATAAGAAGATACCATATTCCTTGCATGATTCCTGTAGAATACACACATTTACAGTAGTCTATGTTATGGCAATAAAGGGAGATAAAGGATTTGCTAAATTACTGAGCAGCTATGACTGTTCAACCATCTAAAATTACTGGATACTACAATGGTAAGGCAATTTTGTTTGTTTGCTAGCTTGCTCTTTAAATTTTTTTCAGTTTGACAGACTGACAATATCATAAATTTGCATAAACATAACTAAAAGAGCATGGTCAGGTATGCACTCTATTTTTTTAAAGTGAACCTTAAATCCAATTACTTAGTTCATGCTATTATTGCACCAATGGGTATATTTTGTCAAGCCAGTTTGGTATTGTAATTGGCAGGGTTCACAACTTGTTAAGAGTAAAGACACCATTTTCTGCCAATAACATGCATAGCACCATGTGCTACTATAAAAACCAACATCAGAGATGTAGCTTCAAGATAAGTAGCAGGTATGAAATGTCTTCAGCAATAGAGTCTTATTATTCCATTCTGGTGGATAATCAAGTACAAAGTTCCCACTCAACCAACGACAGACTTACTCCAGCAAGGGTTCACCTCCTAAAGATTCCTTGTCCCAAACAGCACCACCAACTGGGGACAAAGTGTTGAAATATGTGAACTTATGTGGGGCATTTTTCATTCCAACCACCACATACCTTTAAACCAATTACTTCCCAGTGTAATTATTTTTTCATAATACAATTTAAAAATTTATCATATACACTAGAAATCATCTCTGTCTTAAACATTAAATGAGTAAATACTAGGGAAAGTTAAAAGTACTTTTCTTGAAGGGAAAATGACAGAATTTAAAGGTACTGAACTGCTTCATGATTCAAATAATATTCTATTTCATAGGTATGCAAAAAGTGGTCATAAAGAAGCTTCCAATGCTACATATTGTTTCACAACATGACCCACTTTCCCTTCAAGAAATAGGACTGTATTCTCTTCCTTGAGTTTTAAAAATATTTTACTTATTATTTTTAGTGTATGTAAAATATGAGTTTACTCTGGGCTTGATTGCGCACACCTTTAGTCCCAGCACTCAGGTGGCAGAGGCAGGCAGATCTCTGTGAGTTCAAGGCCATCTGGTCTACATAGTGAGTTCCAGGCTAGGTGGCGTTACAGGGAGATCCTGTTTCAAAAAGACCAAAAAAAAAAAAAAAAAAAGAATTTGTTGCCTGCATGCAT
Source organism: Nannospalax galili (assembly GCF_000622305.1). NCBI lineage: Eukaryota > Metazoa > Chordata > Mammalia > Rodentia > Spalacidae > Nannospalax > Nannospalax galili. Next base: position 2,437,363 of record NW_008359324.1, read on the forward strand.
ATAAGTGCACCCATGACTGCCTGCAGAGGTCAGAAGAGGGCATTGGATTTCTCTGGAACTTTAGTTACTGATGGGTGTTAGGCACCATGTGGTGCAAGGATTCGAACTCAGGTCTTCTGCAAGAGCAGCCAGTGTTCTTAACTGCTAAGCTATCATTCCAGCCCCTCTTGTTTTTGAGTGAGTTCTGACAGATATGTGATCTTGATACATAACAAAATAGGTCCCTGGTTTCTGTTCTGAGGTTAGATCATGAAAGACAATCAGTTTCCTGTTCACCTGCTGAATCTCATATCCTCAGGTCAAAATCTTACAAGGGATAACATTTAGTTACTCTTGGCAACAGCATCAGTGGAGTTTCAGTACATGCCTTTTTTCTCCCTTGGTCATGTGAGTAGGCCTTCATGGTAATCCAGGCCAGTTGACCCTTCAGATAATTAAATCCCCAGCTGACATAAATAAAATAAAAGACCCCAGTGAAAATTGCCCAATTCTTTTCCTTCTTTCAATTGTGAAATATTGCAAAAAATAAATTCTTACCAAAAGATATTGTTTTGATGATGTAGTTACTATAATCTGCCCTAAGAAAAACCCAAACAAGCAAGCAAACACAGAAATTCTCACAGAAAACCACATGCATTAGATTACAAATGGACAGTGGTGAAGAAGAAGTGTTGATTAGAAAGGTCATGGGCTTTAAGGGTGCAAGTAAATGAAATTCTCAAGTCTGTAAAAAGTGTAGATCCTTCAAACTAAGATAATTATCATTCGTGAATCTTAGTAATGGCTCCTCCTTTCAGGTAGGGGTAATTTAATTTGATGAAGTTTGGGATACATTGGAATTCTTATATATTCTAATTTTATGTGCATTTTGATGTAGACCAAAAATCCTATTTCTAATGATGTAGACAATTGTAAGATAGAGAAATAAAACATCTCTGGACAAGTAAAGAAAAATCCTACTCTTTATTTCTGTATTTTTACTTTGTAGTTTGGATATTCAAGTTTAAAAGATTACTTGTGTGTGATAATTTTTCTGATCAATGTGTACTTAACACACAATAGGTTTTCATCCCCAATTCAGCGGGGTGGTGAAGATGACTAGTTGTGTTGTCTCCTTATTTCTTTAGCACCAGTCGTGGCAAACACAACCAGACTGCATCGGTCTAAATGCCTCTTGCATGGAAGGATACAGAGTAAAGCCAATTCCACTCAGTAGCTTCTGTGGAGCAGTATTTGTGAACATAGGCAGTTTGAAGAAAATGTTCAAAAGAAATCACAGCAAAAAACAAACCCAGATATACAAAAAACAAATTAAACACTACACGTAGATACACGCACAAAAACATACATACCAACTACTCATTATAGTCTGTCATTTTCTGTTCTATCAGTTGTGCTGAACAGATAGTTTCCAGTTATCTTCTTTGCAAATTTCAACTTAGCACATGAAGACACTCTGCACAACAGGTTGAAAGAAGTAGTCAAATTTACACAGCTGCTAATTTATAGAATTGAAGCACAAGAAAGGAACTACATTGTGGGAATAAAAACCACAGACAGTCTGGTTTCAACCTCTAAATTTGTAACAACTATGACCTATGGTTTCTAGGAGTTAGTGTCTGGAATGTAAAAGAATGGCCTTTCAATTAATGGCTTCTTTAACTAAGAAATTACTTGACCCAGGAGGTCTCTCAGTTTTAGCAAGTATTAAATATGTACACATATCACTGAATCCTTTTCTTTCATACCATGCAAAGAGAAGGATTATAGGTCACAGCTTTGCTGTCATTATTGTGCTTGGTTTCAAGAGGATGTTTCAGACTAGCTCTGCTACTATTCCCGAGTTATGTAATGAAATTTGACAAGAGGAAAATGCCTGACTACATTATCATTTGTTTTAGTTTCCATTTGGAGAGTAATATTTATTCATGTGAGCAATAATGAAATCTTGATACCTAGCTTATGAAGGAGGAACTAAAGCTTGAAAGTGTGTATTTTAAAGTTTCGTTAATAATATCTATTATGATAAGGATATTTCTTTGGGGTAAGATGCAGCATGTTAGGAAAGATGCATTAAAATTTATTTCTTTTGAGAATTCTTCATCAAAAGACACAGAGAAACATAAAGTCTTTTGTAGTTCTACTTGGCAGAATAGACTAAGACCTCAGAACAAGCAAAAGGCTTCATAAGCCTTTTGTTTCTCTCCTAAGTTTAGATACAAACAGTGAGCAAGAACTATGTGCTTGAAAAGCATTATAGAGCAACCAGTCCTTGATTCCAGGTCTGATACATATGGATGCACAGCTTTTCGTGATGTGAGCAGCTCGATTGTTGATATAAGAAAGGGGAAAATGTTCTATAATTCTAAGCTAAGGCTAGAAATGTCAGCAGAAGAGATGTATGCTATTTTACTTTTAGTACTATAATGTATGGAAGCAACTGTGTCTGGAAATTTAAGTTCCAGTTCAAGCATGACAATAAAAATATAAAAAACTAAACTAACACGAAACAGGGAAAACATAAAAGAAATCAATAGACCAAATGAGGTGTTGCTGGTTTTTTATTCCAGTTCTGCATGTTAAAGGAATTGATTTGTCATCTAAACCATAAAATCCATGAGAGCTAATTAAATACAAAATCTCTCATTATCTAAATTCTCTCATAAGAAAGTATAGGATTAGAATGCCAGTAATGGAAAACAGCTTGCAAAGCCAACAGCAATGGAATCAATGATCCTTAGGCAGACCACATTAGAGATTAGATGGGCAGAATATCTTCTGCTACTGAAGGACATTACCTTGCACCTATAACATTTCACAGTGCTGGATGTGAAAAGCAAATCCTACAGAAATACATTTGTGCCCTTAAAATTTTGTGTTATTAAAAAAATTTAAAACTAAAAATCTTAAAACATTTCATCAAAATGCATGCATTAAATAGTGTATGGTGTTGATTGGCACTAAATTCGATGCAGATATTTCTATTATTCAAGTAATATGTTAAATCTTAGGAAATTATATTTTCAAAATATATTATGAAACAAATCTAATATTTGACAAATTGATATATTTTTAAAAAACTTTTTTATTGAGCTTTTAAAATTTCATAGAATATTTCCCACACAATTCCAGATCCCTTCCCCAACCCAAGCCTCCCCCTTGGCCACCAAACCCTGTGCACTTTACCACACATACTGAGTCCTATTCATTCAGATATTTGTACCCGATTATCCTTCAGTGTAAATGCATCCACTGCAGTCTAGTCAGTCCATCCGGTGGTTGTATATAAGTCATACTCTCCCTCACCCAGCAGCAACCAGTCTCAAATAGTTCTCACCACCTATTGCTCACCTCCCTTTGGTCCCTTGTTTAAGTGAGCTGATGTGGGTCCTGTGTTGGACACCGGTGCTGCCACAGACTCACATGAGCAAGCCTCCATTGGCCTGGAAGCCTCCACCTCATACTTTCATGAACCAGCCCTGGGTCTTACAATCTTTCTGTCTCCTCTTCCACAATGGTACCTGAGCCATTGGTGGGTGAGGTTCCATATTGGAGTCCCATCCTGTACTCTAGTCTCTTATTCTCCAGAAACTTCGCCAGTTGAGGCCTTCTGTGTGTAATGCACTCTGAGGTACATGGAAGCCTCACTGGTGAGTGTTCAGGGATGTATTAGCCCTCTCTCTACCCCTTATTTGCTATGTTCCTTAAGCCTTGGTTGCAGGAATTTGACTGCAGATCACCTAGTACTGGGTATATCCCAAGTGGATGTTCTCTATGGCTGACCAGATATGCAACTTTGCTACAGCCTCCATTTGTTGGGAAAACAACTTTCTTTGGTGAGTGCTGTACAGCATGTTTGTCACTCTAATCAAGGTCTCTTGTATCTGCACTGCATTCCCTTCCAAGCAGCTCCTAGGCATATATATACATTAATGTTCAGACACTCTACATCCATATCTTATAGGGTTTCTAAGGCATCACTTTTCCCTCTAGGTTTCCTAGCCCCCCAAGATTCACTCAATTCTACTCTTTTTTTCTCCCATTCAGCTTCCCTCCTTTCTCCTTCGCTAGTCACAGTGCCCCCATTGTCCCCACCCTGCCCCCAATACCTCTCCCACCCCCTTTCCCTTCCTTCCCTCCCTCCCCCACATTATGGTCCCTTGCATGTCCTTCCCTCCTCTCCTCCCTGCCTATAGCTCACAGTTTTTCCACCTACCTCAGGTAGCATCTTTTCCCCACTATCTCCCTTTCAGGTTGTTTCTTTTCTTTTACCTTCATGAATCTTTTGCCTTTCCTGGCTCCTGGAGTTATTTCACAACTTATGTACTCAGATATAAGGGATTGTTGCTATAATCCACAAATGGGGGAAAATATATGTTGTTTGCTTTTACGCATTTGTGTTACTTCACTTAGTATAACATTCTCTAGCTCCATCCATTTACCTGCAAATTTCATTTCTTCTTCTCTTACTGCTGAATAGAACTCCATTGAATAGCTGTACCACATTTTCATTAACAATTGGTCAGTTGAGGGTCATTTAGGTTGTTTCCATTTCTTAGCTATTGTGAAGAGAGCAGCAACAAACATGGATGTACAGGTAATTCAACAGTATGATGAGTCCTTTGGGTATATGCCAAGGAATGGTATCATAACTGGATCATACGGTAAGTTCATTTTTAGTTTTTTAAGAGTTCTCCACACTGCTTATTATAGTAATTGCACAAATTTGCCTTCCCACCAGCAGTGAATGGATGTTCCTCTTTCTCCACATCCTCCTTAGCATTTGGAATCTTCCATTCTCTTGATCTTGGCCAATGTGACTGGGGTAAGATGAAATCTTAAAGTGCTTTTGATATACATTTCTCTGATTACTCAGGACACTGAACACTTTTGAAGATGCTTCTTCGCCGTTTTTATTTCTTCGCTTGAGAACTCACTGTTTAGGTCTATAACCCATCTTTTTTGGATTGTTTCCTCTTCTTGTTTCTTTCTTTTCTGAGTTCTTTGTATATTCGGGATATTTATTCTCTGTTGGATGTGTATCTGATGAAGATTTTTCCCACTTATTGGGTTTCCTCTTCTTTTCCTTAGTTGTTTCTTTTGCTGTACAGAATTTTTGGGCTGGAGAGATGGTTTAGTGGTTAAAAACACTGGCTGTTCTTGCAGATAGACCCAACTTCGAATCCCAGCACCCATATGGCAACTAACAACTGTCTGTAACTCCAGTTCCAGGGGATCTGACAGCTTCTTCTGTCCTCCACAAGCATTGCACAACACGGGTGCACTCACTACATGCAGACAATACATGCATACATATAAAATAAAAATAATAAAATATTTTTAAAAGTTGGTAATTTAATGACATCCCACTTATTGATTTTTTTACTTTAGTGCCTGAGCAGCTAATGTCTGATTTAGAAAGTCCTTTGCTATGCCTATATCTTGAAATATGCTGCCAGTGTTTTCTTCTAGGAGTTTCTGAGTTTCATGTTTTATATTGAGATCTTTGATCCATTTGGAGTTGACTTATGTGCAGGATGAAAGATCAGGGTCAAGCTTCATTTTTTTTGCAGGTGAAGATCCTGTTTTTCCAGCACCACTTGTTGAAGATGCTGTCTTTCCTCCATTATGTGTTCTTAGCACCTTTGTCAAATATCAGAAGACTGAAATTATATAAACTCATGTTTGAGTCTTCTATTGTGTTCCATTGATCTACATGTCTATTTTTGTACCAGTACCATGCTATCTTTATGACTATAGCTCTGTAATATAATGGGAGATATGGTATGGTGATCCCCCCAGCATTGTTCTTTTTGCCCAGATTGTTTTGGTTATCCAGGGTCTTTTATGATTCTGTATGAATTTTAGGATGACTTTGTGAAGCTCTGTGAAACATGTTATGGGTATTTCTATTGGGATTATATTGAATCTATAAATTGCTTTTGGTAAGATAGTCATTTTCACAATATTGATTCTACCAATCAATCCATGATCATGGTAGTTCTTGCCCTCTCTTAGTGTCTTCCTCTATATTTTTAGAGTTTTGACATTTTCATTATAGATATCTTTAATGTCTTTGGTTAGGTTTATTCCTAAATATTTTTTGAAGGCTATAGAGAATCGGAGGATTTTCTCCAGTGCCTTTTCTGATTGCTTGTTATTGGTATATGGAGAGGCTACTGATTTTTGTAAGTTGATTTTGTATCCTGCCACTTTATTCAAAGCATTAATCAATTCTAACAGTTTTCTAGTGGAATTTTTTGGATCTCATATGTATAATATCATATCATCTGCAAATAGGGATAATTTGACCTCTTCTTTTCCAGTTGGTACTTCTTTAATTTTCCTCTCTTGTCTTATTGCTCTAGCAAGGGTTTCAAGCACTATATTGGAAAGGAGTGGAGACAGTGAACAGCCTTCTCTGGTTCCTGATTTTAATGGAAATGCCTTCAGTTTTTCTCCATTTAGGATGATGTTGGCTATGGGTTTGTTGCATAGAGCTTTAATTATGGTGAGATATGTTCTCTCCAGACCAACTCCTTCAAGGATTTTCACATAAATGCATGTTGGATTTTGTAAATGCCTTTTCTCCATCTTTTGAGATGACCATGTGTCTTTTTTTAAATTTTTAAGTCCATTTATATGTTTTATTGCATTTATTGACTTATGAATGTTGAACCTTCCCTGCATGAAATTAATCCTACAAGATCATCATGGGTTATCTTTTTGATGTGTGTCTGTATGCAGTTTGCAAGTACTTTGTTGAGTATCTTTACATCTATGCTCATTAAAGATATGGATCTACAGTTTTCTTTTCTTGTTGTATCTTCACCTGGTTTTGATGTTAAAATGATACTGGCTTCATAGAAGGAGTTTGGGAACTCTCCCTCTGTTTCTTTCTTTTTAAATAACTTAAGTAGTATTGGTTGTAGATTTTCTTTGAATGTCTGGTAGAATTCTGCTGTGAATCCATCTGGGCCTGGGCTTTTTTTAGTTTGGAGGTATTGTATTACTGTTTAAATTTCCTTTTTTTGTAATGGGCCTATTTATGTTGTTCATCTCCTCTTGGTTTAACTTTGTTGGTGGCCATAATTTTAGGAATTCATCCATTTCTTTTAGGTTTTCAAATTTAATTGAGCATAGATTTTTAAAGTTTTCCCTTACAATGTTTTGGACTTTTATTTGGTGTCTGTTTTGATGTTTCTCCCTTCATCTCTGATTTTCTTAATTTGGATTATACTCTTTCTTCTTTTGGTTAACTGGGCTAAGGGTGTGTCTCTCTTGTTTAACCTTTTGAAGAACCATCCTTAGATTCATTTATTTTTTTGTATTATTTTCTTTGTTTCTATTTCATTAATTTCCAGTCAGAATTTTGTTACTTTTTCTCATCTACTAGGTTTAGAGTTGGTATGTTTTACCTTCCAGAGTCTTGAGTTGTATTGTCAAGTTGTTTCCATTCACTCTTTCTGATTTTTAAAAAATTTTTTTTTTACAATTAAAGTTACAGTTTTAACAATATACAAAATATTACAGTAATTCAGATTTTTTGGCATAACGATTACAGATTTGATAAATCCATTTTATATCTCGTAATAGCGATGAAGATTATACAAAAGCTATTAAAACAATTATAAGAATAAATTCAATAGTCACTTAAGTGTCTAAAGCTATTATCCTTTGTGTTCTTCCAGAATGATTTCTTCTAATTCTTTACCTTAGTTTGAGGGACTTGAAGAAGATACTTGTTTGTTTATTTTTTTCATGCAGAAGAATTCATTCCAAGGCAATTGACATTGAGACGTTTTCACATGCATTTCTAATCTCTATATACATGACTATCACTGGTCACATTCACCCATCTTCTGAGCTCCGTGGCATCTGAGCATGATTACAAACTCGTCAGATAGACAGCCTTCCTCTCCC
>NW_008359324.1:2446654-2446880 GCF_000622305.1 Nannospalax galili
ATCATTGGTATGTAGAAAAGCTATAGACATTTTTAGGTTAATTTTGTAACCTGCCACTTTACTGAATGTGTTAATAATTTCTAGGAGTTTGCACATAGAATTTTTAGTGACCCTTAGATATATTATCATATCATCTCCAAAAAGGGATAATTTGAGCTCTTCTTTTCCAATTATTACTCCTTTAATTTCCTTCTCTTGTCTTATTGCTCTTGCAAGAGTTTCAAGT
>NW_008359324.1:2449915-2453682 GCF_000622305.1 Nannospalax galili
GGGATATGTTATTTTGGTTTTTCATGTTATTATTTTTTCTCTGTGATTTTGACATGTGAATTTCTTTTGTAGTTTCTGACTCTTGTGTGATGCTCGGGCCTTCAAGTTTAGTTCTGCTTTTTTTTTTGGAGCTTTTTGTGTCTTTGTGGTTTACTTTTTGGGTATGAAGAGCAGGTTTGTCTAAGCTTCTGGTTCTCTCTTTTGATTTTATGTTGTTGAGCCGGATTGATTTTGTCTTCAGGAGTTCCGTGGTGGCCCAATTCCAATATGGATCAGAAGTTTTCAGACTTTCTCCTTAGGTCTGGAATCTTCTAAGAATGCTTTTGGCCTCAGGAACTTGGGTGTATGACTGACCTGAGACCCCTGCCATATCCACGCCATGCATGGATGCAAATGCAGATGGGGCGGGAAGAAGCTCCAAGATTTCCCAGGGAGTGGATTGAGTAGCTGAGTTTTACTGTATGCAAAGGATCAGGGAGAGTAAAGGTAAGCCTCGGAGCCCCAGAAAGAGGCTGTCAGCCCCAGAAAGAGGCTGGCAGGTGTTGCAGGACCAGGGAAGTAGAGGGAGGTGAGGGCGGGGCCAGGTCCAGAAGCAGTGCTACTGGGGCCCAAGAAAGGCACTGAGTTGGTCTGAGTGAGAAGGGTCAGGAAGCAGTATTGGTTCCCCAGGTGTCTGGGGCCCCAAGACTAGGAATGATCCAGGGCCCAATCTAGGAGTATAGAATGGTGGGAGGGATGGAAGGGTAAATGTGGCTTAGGGAGTCCCGGCACAGAGAACTGCACTATAGACTTACCCCAAGAGGCCTGAGGATAGTAGTTCAGGCTAGGAGAGTTAGCCGGTGGTTCAGGCCCAGGGAAGCAGAGAGAGGTGAGGGAAGGGCCAGGACAAGGAGCGGTGCTCCTGGAGCCCAAGAAAGCGACTGAGTTGGTCTGGGTTAGAAGGATCAGGTAGCAGTATTGGTTCCCCAGGTGTCTGGGCCCCAAGACTAGGAATGGCGCAGGGCCCAAACTAGGATTATAGAATGGCAGGAGGGATGGAAGGGTGAATGTGGCTTAGGGAGTCCTGGCAAGGAGAGCTGCGCTATAGACTTACCCCAAGAGGACTGAGGATAGTCTTTTTCTGATTTTTAAATGTAGGCATGAAGAGATATAAACTTACCTCTTATCACTATTTTTAGAGTGTGCCAGAGGTTTTGTTGTGTTGTGTTCTCATTTTCCTTCTGTTCCAGGAATACTTTTATTTCTTTCTTAATTTCTACTTTGACCCATTCTTGATTCAGGAGTGTGTTGTTTAATGTCCATGAATTCGTGTATTTACTAGGCCTTCTTTTGCTGTTGATTATGAGCTTTATTGCACTGTGGCTTGATAAAAGCCATGGGATTATTTCAGTTTTTTTTTACTTGTTGAGATTTGTTTTGTGCCCCAGAATGTGGTCAATTTTAGAATAACTTGCATGAGCTGCTGAGTAGAAAGTGTATAGTTTCGTGGTTGCGTGGAATATTCTGTATATATCTGTAAGGTCCATTTCATATAATATATCATTTAATTTAGATGTCTGTTTATTCTTGGCCCAGTTGACCTGTCTATTGAAGAAAGTGGGGTATTAGAGTCATACACTATCACTGAGTTTGTGCCAATCTCTCTTTTATAGTCCTGTACTACTGATTTTATGAAATTGGGTGCTCCAGAGTTTGGTGCATAAATGTTCGTGATTATAATATCTTCTGGGTCAATTGTTCCTTTGATTAGAATGAAGTAACCCTCCACATGTCTTCTGATAAGTTTTAATTTGAAGTTTATTTAGTCAGATATTAAAATTGCAACACCTACTTGCTTCTTAGGGCCATTTGCTTGGAATATATTTTTTTCAACATTTCATTCTAAGATCGTGTTTTTCCTTGAAGGTGTGAGGAGTTTCTGGGAGATAATAAAAAGATGGGTTATCTTTCTTGATCCATTGCACCAGTCTGTGTCATTTGACAGGGGAGTTTAGGCCATTGATATTTAGTGCTGTTATTGAAAGGAGAGGATTGTTTACTGTCATTTTAATTTCTTTGTGTTTGTGGCCCTATTTTGTGTTTCCATTGATATACCTTTATTTTCTTTCTGTAGCCTTTTGGGCATGCTCTTTCCTTTCTTCAGTCATTTGTATTGTTCCAAATATTCTCTGTAGTTTTGGTTTGGAAGACATAAATTCTTTCAGCCTATTTGTGTCATGGAAAATTTTCTGCCCCACTTCAACCTTGATAGATAGTTTTGCTGGATAAAGTATTCGGGGTTGACACCCGTTTTTGTTTAAAACTGGGAATACTTTGTTCCACACTCTTCTGGCTTTCATAGTTTGCAATGAAAAGCCAGCTGTTATTTTAATTGATTTTCCTTTACATGTAGCTTATTGTTTTTCTCTAGCAGCTTTCAGTACCCTCTCCTTGTTCAGTATACAAGTATACTTAATGTTTTTACTATGATATGTCATGGGGACTTTCTGTTCTGATCATGTCTTAATGGTGTTCTCTGTGCTTGAATTTCCATAGGTATATCTTTCCTTAATTTGGGGATGATTTCTTCTGTAATCCCATTGAAGATCTGTTTGATGCCATTGGATTGATAGTCTTCTCCTTCTTATACACCTATAATACATATGTTTGATCATTTCATGTTGTCCCACATTTCCTGAGTATTCCACTCTCGTGGTTTTTAAAATTTTTTCACAGTCTTTGCTTAAGGAGTCCAGATCTTCAACTTCATCCTCCAGTCTTGATATTCTGCTTTCCATTTTACTCATTCTGATTGTGAGACTTTCTGCTCTTGTTTCTGCTTGGTTTATTGAGTCTTTCCAGTCCTGTGTTTGCAAATTATGGATTGTTTTTGTTACTTCTTTTTAAAAAATAATTTATTGAGAATTTTATACATGCATATAAGGTGTTTTGATCAAATCCATGCCCACTACCTCCCATCCAACTCCTCCCATATGTCCCCATGACATTTTGCTGATAACTTCATGTCCTCTTTCTTCTTCTTTGATTTACATTTTTGTGGCACAGGGAGGGGGCTTTTGGGTACTCTAACATTCCCCCCTCTGAAGAGGTAACCTTAAAATCTTCTAAGTATTAATTAGACAGACACTCTCAAATATTTACAACATGTTTGGCCTTTGGAATGGAGTATGTCGCTAAGACGTCCAAGGACATTGTGAGTTTTAACCAAGAAACTGGCTGCTTTCATTTAGGGTCTTTTTTCCCTAACTGCCTGTCCAATTCCTACCTCCTATTCTCATTACACCATTCTATGAAGAGGTTATCTAACTTTCAGATAAGTAATTGGAACTCAGACCATTCTGGCTTCTTCCATGGTGAATAGGGAGGCAGGGTGAGGCAATTGGGATACCCCTTCAGAGGGTCTATCTAAAAGACTCACAAATTTCATAACTCTTATCTCTAGGAGGGAAAAAAGTCCTTTACATGAATAGGAGAGGTGAAGTAGAAGTAAAGGCAAGACTACTTAGCATTGCAAGTTCTAGACAGGGAACTAGAAAAAAGAAAAGGGAATTTTCAAATGTTCATGAAAGTACATTGGAATTTCTTGACTAGGGCTTCAAAAAGCATCCCTCTATTTGGTTCCTCCTCATTTTTCTTTTGTCTTCCAAGGCTGGGCTCTAGAGTGATGGATTCAGGATTTGTTTTCAGGTATTTTGATAGCTATTGGGGTGGTTGCAGTCAATGTCAGTTCCCTCTCAAAGGCTTCTAGATAGGGGGAGAAAACAAAT
>NW_008359324.1:2453839-2470169 GCF_000622305.1 Nannospalax galili
ATAACTTTTTGTATAGACTGAAGCCTAATGTCTAAGAAGTGCAACCCCTTGAACTTTTAAAGAAATGTACTGATTTTACTCTTTCATTATAAATACTTTTTGGGTGTTTTAGACCATAAAGTTAGATCAAATAAATCAATTTATTTTTACACTTAAGGTCATTTGAAGATCTGTTTCTTAGAGGTCACATGGGCTTGGGAGGAGCTCCTGGATCCTTTCTTTGATTAGTTCCATCTATGCGAAGATAAGTCAAAGGTCCTGCTTAACTATGCCTGGCTTCACATGGAAGCATGAATAAGATGTTTTCTTTTAGTTAACCCTCTTCTCTGTAGACTGGACACTGGATCAAGTCCATCTTGTGGGGTCTCTATGCCTTCCCTGAACAAGAGGACAGGTGACTCACCACAATTACAGGACATTTTGAGAAATGTTCCATAATCCCCTGGAACTTGGTTGACCTTGGAAGGCAAGAAGCAAAAACTGTTCTTTAAGTCCCTCTGACTATCACAGGATAGAGTCTGAGCTGTCCTACAATGGCTGCACCACAATGGAGAAGCTCAGAATCCATAGTCACTCAGTCCAAAAGGCTGGATGCCTCAGTAGTCCCAATCTGGCACTGAAGGTCTGATAAATTCCAAAAAAAATCAGCTAGTCTTCACTCTAGAGCAGCAAGATGAACTCACCAGCGAAAGAAGGCATACAGCAAGAAGCCAGGCATTCTCCTGTGCCAAGGCCTTTTATATGGGCTGCCATTAGAAGGTAACAGCCATATTTAGGGTGTGTCTTCCAGCTTCAGATGATCCAACCAAGAAGATCTCTCTCATTTCAGCTAATCTCAGATTCAGTCAAGTTGACACCCAGGATTAGCCATCACAATTCCACCCCTTGTCAACTTGACACCCAATAGCATCTCTCTATGTCATGCTTAATTTTCAAATGAAAACAATGTTGAGGTCATAATTTCACCTATCATGATATAACTATCCCATTATACAATGACCAATGCTTTATAAATCTTAGAGAAAGTGATAAGTTCTTCAAGGAATGCTTAGTCCTTTAGTGTATCATAACCCAATATAATCACGTAGGTTCACAACACATAACCACTTAACACTTATCATAACTACAGATTCAAAAAAAGAATAACTCAAGTATCTGCTTAACATATGTGTACACATGCATAAGCCTATTCTTAACCAAACAGGACAAGAATATTCATGTCAATTACCATCCACGTTTCTGCAACTGGTCACATGGCCTAAATTGGTATTTGTAACTACCTTCCTCTACAACCCATTCTGTATTTCCTCCACCATCAGCAAGCACCTCAGAGGATCTTGGCTCTTTCCCTGGAGGAGTGACCCATACTTTCTTCCCTGAAGGGTCTGGACCATTTGTTGTCCTGTCTGGATTGGGTTGTTGCAGTTTCCCATTGACCTTAATCACAGGACATGGTAACACCAAAAGTCGCCCTAAGGAATCTCCAGATATAATCTTCATTACCACCACTGTGGAGAACCAGTCCAATTTCCCCCTGGTAGTCTGGGTCAATAGGTGTCAATCACCCCTCCTAATACTGTTATTCCCTTTTTAGCCTGCTGACTTAAGGGCATCAGAAGCCCAAAGTGTCCATGGGGAAGTCTTAGCTTCCAGTTCAATGGAATGTTTGTTGTTTCTCCTGGCAGAAGCACTCCCTCCTCTGGAACCAAAACATCCAAGCCAGTAGAGTCCAAAGTCGAGGGTACAGGAAGCAAAAATTTTCCTACTGAGTCACCAGGGGTGATAGTGAATGGAATCATTCCCACTTCCACCCCTTGATACTTGGACAAGTGAATCCTGGCTATAGGAGAAACTCTACCATATATTGGACGTTGATTCAAAGCATACACTGACTTCTGGAGTACCCTGCCCCAGCCTTCCAGGCTATTACCACTTAATTGATGCTGTAACTGTGTCTTTAAGAGAACATTCCATCATTTTATCAAGCCAGCTGCTTCAGGATGGTGGGGAACATGGTAAGACCAGCAGATTCTAAGACTGTGGGCCCACTGTTGCACTTCTTTCACTGAGAAGTGAGTTCCGTGGTCAAAAGTGATGCTGTACGAAATACCATGATGGTGGATAAGACATTCTGTAAGTCCCTGGATAGTAGTTTTGGCAGAAGCATTGCATGAAGGAAAGGCAAATCCATAACCAGAATAAATGTCTCTTCCTGTATGGACAAAATGCGCTCCCGTCCATGATGGAAGTGGTCCAATGTAGTCAACCTGCCAAATAGGGGCTTACGGCTCCCGACAGGGAACAGTGCCATATCGGTGGCTCAGTGTTGGTCTCTGCTGTTGGCATATCTGGCACTCAGCAGCAACTGTAGCCACGTTGACTTTTGTGAGTGGTACTCTGTCAGGACTCAGGTTTGTTTTGCTTAGCAGGGGACCTGCTGGCTTTGGGGCAGAGGGTCTGATTGGTGACAGAGTCAAACTCTGGGAACTGTGTCTTCCCAACAGGATGATTTATTTTAGAATTTAGATGTTTTTTATACATCTCAAGGAACTAACAGTCACGTGGGATATGGCAGTCACATACAAAGATTTAGGGTACAAAGAAACAGGACATTTAGTCTGTTAGTTGGTACCAGAAGGATTCTTAAACTTTTACTCAAGGTTATCAATGCCCATCCAGTAATTTATTGGCCACAATGTTTTCTTTCTTAGAGCTAAAAGCATGATGAACTTTTAGCTTTTAGCTCAGGAGTAAACCTTTAACCTGGACTAATCTCTTAGCCAGGGATAGCTGAGTTATTTGTTCAGGACAAGGAGATGAGCTAAGGGTTGTTGACCAAGACACATTCCCACAGAGCAGGGAGTCTGCACTTTTATGACCAGGCCACATCCTCCTGCCAGCCTAACAGTGTTCTGAAGAGCAGGGATTATCAAAGCCACTGTTTTCAGTGCCCTTCCCTTTAGCAGAGAATGCAGCCTGAACCTATAAGTTTTAGGCTCACCTCACCCTAGGGCCTGGCATCCTGGTTTCCTACATCTCCTCCCTTTTTGTTTTTTAAAAGTAAGAAGGAAGTGGTCATAGAGGCCACAGTATTATTAATCTAAAGTATGATACAGCACATAGCTATTGGAGCTCCCATAAGAAGAAGTACGCCAATCAATATTGGGCCCAAGAACAGAGCAAGCCATTGGAGCCATTTTGGCCAAGGTATAGAAAATTCAGACATCTTATCAATTTCCTTTTGTAAATAATTAAATCTGTTGGTCTATAGGATGAGTATGTGAAAAAGCAGACAAATTAAAACAACACATTCCTGGAAATTGTTCACATCCCATGTGATTTTTTAACAGCAGATAGTCTATAGTAGCTCTATTTTATAGCACAGCAGTTCCTAGTTCTCCCATTTCTTGATTAATTTCTCTTAGTATTTTTGGAGTTATGTTTGATGTTTTACTAGTTATACAAGCAAGTTTAGATATCTCATTTTGCAATCCAGTTACCAAACCAGGTATGGGGAGTAAAAAGACCGAACTAACAGCTACAGCTTTTGGGTCAAGTAGCTTGAGAGTATCATCAGTCTTCAGGTAAAGAGCTATGCATTCTTTTTACAGGAGGGGTTATTAGCAAAGGCATTATATGTCCTATAGCACATAATTCTTGATATCCATAAGGCAGTGCTACATAGGTTTCATTATTGCAAAAGAAGGTCCATCCTACAGGCAATTGTTTCCATGCTTTAAGGTATGATTAGAGGTGGTATTGCAGTGTAAGGGAATAAACTTACAATCAAAACACAAACAGTGATTAACATTAACATGAGATACAAGTAAGACTTTGACTATCTTATCAACACATTGTGTTTGACTTTCTGTATTGTCCCTAGTTATCTGTTTATAAAGATCCATATGTACCCCCAATCCTATTAGATTTTTCTTTAACAATCCTGGTATAGAAGGGTCTCCTCGTATACAGAAACTCTGTTTATTACAACCCTTTTGCACAAGACAAACCCATAAATTTCCATTTAAATCATTAGATATGGACAGGCTGGTTCATTGAAAAGATGTGGTTGATCTAACTAATTCAATATCTTTAAAAGGTCTCTTTTAGTTTTTTACACAGCTATAACTTCCAGTATCTTCTAAGGTCAGTGCTGAAATCATGCTGTTTTTTTAGGCTCTTGTCAGTAGCATTTTTCCAACCTAAAAATCCTCCATCCATTTGGCTGTATATCCTCTGTCCATCCTTTTCCCATATGATGGGTCCAGGTGGCCATGCACAGTTTTGTGTAATACACTCGAGTACTAATCTTGATCCTAAAATAGGTACACCATTAACATTAGTATTGATGACACACATTTCAGCTTTTATACCATTCACAGTCAGTACAGTTAGAACACAGACAAGAAGAACTTCAGGTTTAGAGATATCTTGGCCCTGGTGTTGTCCCAAATCCTGGGCATAGTTCATCAGGTTCTTAATCATTCCCCAGGTCACAGGAGGCTGTGTCTTCTGGCGGGGTCTTCTTTTCTGCTTCCTCAGGGTCAGTGCAGCCATCTTTGCTGTCGGGGCTTCGGTTGAGTGGTCTGACATATTTGAGTGGCACCCATGGGGGGGGCATTCATTTTCTGGAAAGACACAAGCATATCCTCGTCCCATTGTTAGCAGAGGTGCTGGAGTTTTGCTCCACAGTCCTGACTCAGGGTCCCTCCAAAATACTTGTGGCAGGGGCTGTGGGACAGTCAGTCACCACCAGTGCTTGGCCATTGGAGAAATTCCTTGATCATTTAATGTAAAAAATTTAAAGTTAGTAGAGACCTGTGTAATAAAAAATGAGGATTCTGTACTGTTATCCCAGGTATAGGTGATTCCCTGGTTTTTATTTTAGTTATTTGATCTTTGAGGCATTTGCATTGTCTCTCTATTATTGCTTGTCCTATGGGGTTGTAAGGAATGCCAGTGGTATATGAAATACCCCAATTTTGGCAGAATTGTTGAAAAATTTTACTAGTATAGGAGGGCCCATTATCTGTTTTTATTTTACGAGGTATTCCTAAAATTGAAAATGTTTGAATAAGATGTTTAATTACATCTTTCGTTATTTCTCCTGTATGAGCTGTGGCATTTAAAGCCAAGGAATAAGTATCTGCTGTACAGTGGACATATTTAAGTTTTCCAAATTGAGTTACGTGAGTTATATCAGTTGGCCAGATTATATTAAGCCATAGGCCATGACGATTGACTCCAATCATGGACCTAAAAGAAGATGTGCAGCACATTGAGGACATTGTTTAACTATAATTTTAGCTTGATCCTTAGTAAGGCGGAGATATAAAGCTTTTAACATTTTTGCTGGCTGATGAAGGAGTTGGTGACTACATAAAGGAGTCATAACATTTACTTGTTTAGTTAGGTTATCTGTTTGTTGATTTAAGGAAGCTAACATACCAGGTAGTCCAGTATGGGAGCGTATATGAGTCACAAAAAAAGAGTGTTCTCGTTGGTGAATTTTAGTTCTCAGAGATACGAATAACATCCCAATAGGTTCTCCTGGTTTATGTTGTAAAAATGCTGTTTCTAGTTTTAGGAGTGCCTGGGCAGCATATTCTGAATCTGTGTAAATATTTAAAGGTTGAGGTAAAAGCATGAAGCTCTGGAGGATAGCGTAAAGTTCTGAATACTGGGCAGAAGCAGCAATAGGCATTTCCCAAGTATGAGAAACGGTTTGTTTTGTTTGAAGTTGGTATAAAATAGCTGCAGCCTTTCCTTTGTTAGTCCCATCTGTAAACAGGATGTCTGCCCCTGGGA
Source organism: Nannospalax galili (assembly GCF_000622305.1). Taxonomy (NCBI): domain Eukaryota; kingdom Metazoa; phylum Chordata; class Mammalia; order Rodentia; family Spalacidae; genus Nannospalax; species Nannospalax galili. Next base: position 2,459,648 of record NW_008359324.1, read on the forward strand.
GAGGAGAGTGTGAAGTAATAGTGGGAAAGATAAACTTACTCATTTGAAATAATTTTAAAGTTTCCAGGATGGATAATGAATGCCAATATCTCCAGCATAGTTTGGAAAGGCAAGTTGCCATGAAGGGGACATTGAAGCTACATAATCAATTTCTTTCCAAGAAAGGGTTAAAATTATTTTATCAGGGTCTTTCCCAAAAACATGAAGAGTCTGTAAACAGGTTCTCTGAATTAAAAGAATTATTGTAGAATAATAAAGTGTTATCTTTTTATTAAGATGATGAAAGAGGTGAATAAATTCTAACGGACAATTAGGCTCTTGAAATATAATAGCTAATGGTTGTTCTATATTTGGAATTATAAGAATCTGAATATCCTTTTGAGGATTAACTCTATTCACTCTTATTTGATGAAGGGCTTTATTTGCCAGTGTTAAGGCTTGTTTAGCATCTGTACTTAAATGTCTAAGAGAGTTATGATTTGAATCCCCTTCTAATAGATGGAAAAGAGGATTTAATTGTACAGTAGCAAGATGAGGAGAAAGCAACACCAGTTTAAGTGTCCCATAAATTTTTGTAATTGATTTAAAGTACAAGGATCGGGCAACTCTATTTTTGGGGTGGTAGGGTATAATTGATTATCTAAGATGACATATCCCAAATAAGTATAAGGCCCGTGTTTTTAAATTTTTTCTGAGGAAATATAAAGTCCATATTTTGTTAAAATAGTCATTAATTTAGTAAGCATGACTTCTAAAAGTTGAATAGAAGGGTGACTAAGGAGAATATCATCCATATAATAAAAAGCAAGAACAGTAGGGAATTTCTTAAGTATTGGACTAATTATTTTATGCACATAAAATTAGCATATAGTAGGACTATTTTTCATTCCCTGAGGTAGGACTTTTCATTGATAGCTCTGCATGGGTACTGAGTGATTGTTGATGGGGATAGTGAAAGCAAAATGCTTTCCTATCCTCAGGATGTGAAGGAATAGAAAAGAAACAGTCCTTTATATCAATTATTATAATAGCATGTCCTGCAGGCACAGTTGCAGGAGATGGAAGGCTGGGCTGTAGCGATCTCATCTTTTTCATAGTCGCATTAACTTTTCTTAAGTCTCATAAAAATCTCCATTTTCCATGAGTTTTCTTTTGTATTACAAATATAAGCATGTTCCAGGGGCTGTTAGAGGGTTCTAAGTGCCCTTTATCTAATTGTTCCTGCATAAGACACTGTAAATGAGGTAATTTATTACTAGAAATGGGCCATGATGGGGAATGGTAAGACTGGAGTGATGAAATAATTCCTCCTACCCCCAGAAGAGGGGGCCCTTTTTTGTGGGCCAATGTGATGGGAAGTCCTCATGCCTAATAATTGATTGATCAGCCCCTGTATCTAACAGGCACCTTATAGCAATTCCCTGTAGTATTAGCGTCATTGTAGGCTTAAGGTCAGACATTACAGGGCGAGTCCATAATGGCCGGGGGTGGGGGTTACGTCCACTGAGGCTGTTGACCCTCTTGGTTGTGGGCCTGAGGGCTGCCCCATCTCTCATTTAAAGTTTTGTTATTTTTATTGAAGTAAGAACGACAATCTCTAGCCCAATGGAAACCTTTTTGACATTTAGGGCATTTTTTATTTGCTTTAGGTCTCGAGCCTGAGGGTGGGGGAATCAGGTATAGGCTTGCAATCTATGAGAGGGCATTGTCTCGCAAAGTGACCAGTTTTTCCACATTTAAAGCATGGATCTTTCATTTGGGCAGCCAAAGCTTGTGCCAATGCAGTTGCCATCATGCTAAACTGTGCTGAAACTGTGTCTATGTCCTGAGTAGCTGTTACCCAGGAAGACAAATCTTTATTTTTTACTGGAGCAATTGTCGCTTTACATTCTTGAGTTGAGCCATCATAAGAAAGTTGTTTTATTAAAATCTCAGCAGCTTCTACGTGAAGAACCTTAGCCTCTACTGCTCTCCAGACCTTAGCTGAGAATTCAGCCCATTGCTCCTGTGGCTTTTGTTTGAGATCAGCTAAGCTAGTTCTCACTGTCTCACCATCCGGTGTGGACCTCCAGGCTCTCAAGGCACAGAGGCGCACCTGATCAAAATATTGAGCTGGTTAAACCTTTTGTGCCTCAGCATCAGCATATTGACCTTCACCCTTAAGCATGTCAGCTGTCACATCAACATTAGCTTGAGCATTTCTTGCTGCCTGCACAGTGCACTCATTGTAGTATTTAGATTTAAAAAGGAGCCATTGTCCCAGGGACACAGCAGACTGGGTAAGGTGTTTAAAGTCCAAAGCAGTGACTAATTCACAGCTAAGCTGATCAAAGATGGCCATGGTAAAAGGACCATGTATACCATTTTCCATCACAGCCTTGCACATTGCTTTCAGCATTTCAAAGCCAAAAGTACTATGTATTCTAAGTTCAGGGTTGTCAGCTGCCGCATGGCCAGCTGGGATGTGAACTGGAGAGAACTGAGGGGATGGATATGGCAAGGGAGCCAGAGGTTCTCTAGAGAAAGTGTGTCCTGTGAGCAGATTTTGAAACATGGGAAGGAGAGATTCAGGGTCAGAAGCAGAGGGCGAGGTATAAGAAACATATGCCATGGGGAATGCCGAGAGAGAAGGAGACATGGGGAGTGATCCTAAAGTGGGGGCCAACTACCCTTCTCTAATAGAACTAGAGGCAGGTAGTTCCATTCCCAGAGGCTGTGCCACAGCAAGAGGGAGAGCTGGCAGCTTCACAGCACCCAGAGGAGATGCCTGCAGCTGAGTAGCAGCCTGAGAAGGTTTCTGCTGTTGGGATGTTGTGGAGGCAGGATTGGCAGAGGGAGGGAGCAGAGGTGGAGGTAGCTGGGCCACAGAGGGAGGGGTTTCCTCTTCTATTTTGAGACACTGGAAAAGAACAGACCAGAGAGGGAAATAGAAGACAGGAACAGTCTTTCCCTGCTTTTGATAATTCTGTACATTGTCTCCTACTCTTTTCCAAGATTCCAAGTCAACAGTTCCCATGCCAGGAAACCAAGGATTACATTCTGTAGTAATATCTAAAAAGGCCTTAATCTGAGTTTCTGTACATTTAATTCCTCTAGACTTTAGCGTGTGTTAAAGAATAGATTCGAAGTGAGAACGGTCTGGAGAAAGAAAATTACCCATACTTACAATTGCCCCTTACCTATGAATCAGCCTGACAAGGGGATCCGATCAGCTGAAGGAGGGAGAATTGCTCTGTTTGCAGCAAAGCAGAGGTCTGAGAACGTCCCTCTTCCAGGCTCCAGTTGTCAGGACTCAGGTTTGTTTTGCTTATCAGGGGACCTGCTGGCTTCGGGGCAGAGGGTCTGATTGGTGACAGAGTCAAACTCTGGGACCTGTGTCTTCCCAACAGGATGATATATTTTAGAATTTAGATGGTTTTTATACATACCAAGGAACTAGCAGTCATGTGGGATATGGCAGTTACATACAAAGATTTAGGGTACAAAGAAACAGGACATTTAGTCTGTTAGTTGGCACAAGAAGGATTCTTAAACTTTTACTCAAGGTTATCAATGCCCATTCAGTAATTTATTGGCCACAATGTTTTCTTTCTTAGAGCTAAAAGCACGATGAACTTTTAGCTTTTAGCTCAGGAGTAAATCTTTAACCTGGCCTAATCGCTTAGCCAGGGATAGCTGAGTTATTTGTTCAGGACAAGAAGATGAGCTAAAGGTTGTTGACCAAGACACATTCCCACAGAGCAGGGAGCCTGCACTTTTATGACCAGGCCATGTCTTCCTGCCAGCCTAACAGTGTTCTTTAGGACAGGGATTATCAGAGCCATTGTTTTCAGTGCCCCTCCCTTTAGCAGAGAATGCAGCCTGGACCTATAAGTTTTAGGCTCACCTCACCCTAGGGCCTGGCATCCTGGTTTCCTACAGTACTCCATGCTGTCTATCCCACGTGTAACCTCCATCTCTGCCACCATGGCCACTTTGTTCATGGACCCATTGAGCAATGACAGGTATAGCTGAAGAAAGAGGCTGACAATCCACAGAGTGGGTCATCCAATCTACTTGATTATTGAACTCATATTCTGCTGAAGCCACGTTTGGATGAGCATTTCCGTGAGACACAAGTATGTTCACACCCTTTGCCCATTTAGAGAGATCTGCATACTTCTTCCCCAAATGTCTTTCTCACCAAATTTCCAATCATGCTCCTTCCAAGTCCCTGACCATCTGGGCAAACTATTGGCTACAGCCCATGAATCAGTATATAATCACACTACTGGCCATTTCTCCTTCCAAGCAAAATGCACAACCATGTGCACTACCAGAAGTTCTGCCCACTATGAAGACTTTCATTCCCCAGTGTCTTTCAGGGTTGTTCCAGAAATTGACTGTAATGCTGCAGCTGTCCACTTCTGAGTGGTGCCTGCATAGCGTGCAGAACCATTGGTAACCAAGCCTCCTCAGTGAACTGATCATAGGGCACACCCTATAAAGCCACAGTTCATGCTTGAGAACAGGAGGCATCTAAATAGGAGTAGGAACCATAAGCATTTGGGCAACTCCTTCATGTAACTTGCTTGTGCCCTCCAGGCCTGCTAGAGCCTGATCACATATATACCACTTCCATTTGATAATGGATTGTTGCTGTGCATGGCCTACTCTATGGTTTTGGGGGTTAGATAACGCCCAGCTCATGATGGGCAGCTCCGGTCGCATGGTGACTTCGTGGCCCATTGTCAAACGTTCAGTTTCCACTAAGGCCCAATAGCAGGCTAAGAGCTGTCGCTCAAAGGGAGAATAGTTTTCTGCAGATGAAGGCAAAGCCTTATTCCAAAATCCCAATGGCCTCCACTGTGATTTCCCATATGGGGGCCTTCCAGAGACTCCAAACAGCATTTTATCTGCCACTGGTACCTCAAGCACCATAGGGTCTGCTGGATCATATGGCCCAATGGGCAGGCAGCTTGTACAGCAGCCAGGACCTGTTGAAGGGCCTTTTCCTGTTCCAGGCCCCACTCAAAGGTAGCTGCCTTCTGAGTCACTTGATATATGGGTCATAGTAACACACCCAGATGAGGAATGTGCTGCATCCAGCATCCAAACATGCCTTCCAAGTGTTGTGCTTTTGCTTGGTGGAGGGGCGATGCAAGTGCAACAACTTATTCTTCACCTTAGAAGGAATGTCTCTGCATGCTCCACACCATTGAACCCCTAGAAATTTCACTTAGGTAGAAGACCCTTGAATTTTGGTTGGATTTATTTCCCATCTGCTCATGTGCATATGCTTAACTGACAAGTCCAGACAATCTGTTACCTCCTGCTCACTGGATCCAATCAGCATAACATCATCAATATTGTGGACCAGTGTCATATTATGTGGAAAATCAGGCAATTGAGATCCCTTCAAACCAAGTTATCACACAATGCTGGAGAGTTAATATACCCTTGAGGCAGGACAGTAAAGGTATACTGTTGGCCTTGCCAGCTGAAAGCAAATTGCTTCTGGTGGTCCATATGAACTGGTATCAAGAAGAAAGTATTTGCCAAATAAATAGCTGCAAACCCGGTACCAGGATACGTATTAATTTGCTGGAGTAAGGAAATCACATCTGGTACAGCAGCTGCAACTGGAGTCACTACTTGATTAAGTTTTCCATAGTCAAGTGTCATTTTCCATGACACATCTGTCTTCTGTACAGGCAAAATAGGAGAGTTAAAGGGAGTTGGGGTGGGAATAAAGACTCCTACACCTTTCAAATCCTTGATGGTAGCACTAATTTCCTCAGTCCCTCCTGGGATGCGATACTGTTTTTGGTTCACTTTTTTCCCTGGCAGAGGCAATTCCAGTGGTATCCATTTGACCTTTCCAACCATAATAGCCCTCACTCCACAAGTCAGGAAACCAATGTGGGGATTCTGCCTATTCCTAATTACATCCCAATTATACATTCTGGTTCTGGGGAAATAACCACAGAATGAGTTCGGGGACCCACTGGACCCACTGTCATTTGGATTTGGACAAAACTCCATTTATCACCTGACCTCCATAAGCCCCTACTTTACCTGGAGGGCCACAATGCTTTTTAGGGTCTCCTGGAATCAGTGTCAATTTAGAACCAGTATCCAACAGGCTGTGGAAAGTCTGATTATTTCATTTCCCCCAATGTACAGTTATTCTAGTAAAAGGCCACAGATCTCTCTGGGGAAGGATGGGTGAGAGGCGAGCAGCATAACTCTTTGGTACTCTAACAAGGTCCTTCCTCAAGGGCACCTAGCCTTCTCTTCTTTCAAAGGGTTCTGGGTCTGTAAAGTGTCTCAAGTGTGGAAATTGGTTGACTGAGCAAGATTCTCTATGGCTGTGATCCAATCCTGACTTCCTGTCATTCTTCCTAGAGCTTTCCTGCTTATACAGATCAAATAAAAACTTCATAAGCTTCTTATGTATGTGGTAACTGGAAACACCATGATTGATTAGCCAGGACCACAGGTCCCTTTGAGTCATGCCATTGTAGGTATTGTTTTGCCTTTGCCACCCATTATGATAAGTACTCTCACCTTGTCATGGTAATTCAGTACTGCCACCTGACCCATACTCCGAGGTCCTGTTACACCTATTATATTTACATTTAATTTATGCAATGGAGCAGCAGCATCTCCAACTGTAAGATTCGACATAAGAAAAAGAGCAAAAACAAAGCTCTTTAAGTGTCTGGTGTCTCTCCCAGTACTTTCCATCTTACAAAATCAGTAAAAGTCATGTCCTCTGGGCCCTCCCATTGTGGAGGATTTGGTGTTGCACTGCGGATCCACTCGAGTATACCAATTTTCATGAGCTTTACAATCCCTTCATCAACACTAAGCCAAGGCATATCAGGTATCTCCGCTCTCTGTCAGTAGGCCATCTTTTGATAAATACCTCAGCCAACTAATCAAATAAACTTTCAATGCATTTTTTTAACTGCACGAGCTTCCATATTAAATGTAGAATCTCAAGTCAGGGGGCCCATGTCAATAAACTCAGCCCGATCCAATTTCCTATTCTTTCCACCACTATTCCATACCCTTAAAATCCATTCCCAGACATATTCATTAGACTTCTGCTTGAAAAAAATTAGCAAATTCACTAAGTTCTTTAGTGGTGTAGCACACCTTCTCATGGACCACACTTTCTATCTCTCCTCTAGGGGCCTGCTTAGCTTTGAGTCTGGTTATAGGTGTAGAGGTAACAACAACTTCAACCTGAGGGGGCTTGCTGAATGGGATTAGCTTCCTCAATGGGATTAGTTTCCTCAGGCAAGGGTGGGGAGGGTGGGTCTGCTGAGGGTGGGGAGATTTATTCATCAGGTGAATCAAATTCCTCAGAGTCTGAGAATTCAAAATCTTCAGCCTCCTCAGGGTTCTCTCACACATCTCCATCCCACATGTCAGGATTCCAATCTTTCCCTACCAATGCCTTCACCTTTATTGCTGACACCCTTCCAGGCTGGGAATTAAATTTGCGTTGTAGGTCAGCCAAACATATAATAAGGGCTCCAGCTTTATTTCCTGCAGCTTTAGCTCTCTGGCTGCTAGAGAGAAGATTCTCTTCCAGGGCACACTTGGAAACTTTTAAACCATTGATTTGAACATGGAGCTTGTCAATTTTATCATTAAGCTCATTGTTTATCTTCATCACTTTATCCAGAGATGCTAGAAGTAACCAGAATCATTATTTTTCCACAAATTGTCAAATGTTTTATATATAGAGTCACTTAATTTCTTGCTCTTCACAAGAGGTGAGTTAGGAGATTCAATTGGGTCTATCTCCATAATTGTTTCAAATAGTCTACTCCATGGATTTTTCAATGCTCTCCATGTTATCTGAAGATTCTGAGTCAGAGAGCCTGCTCCAAATACAAACAAGCCCATTAAAGAAATTCATCCTTTCAATTCTATTTCTCTAGAACCATTCCTGGTACCATAGTCTCTGTTATTCAGGGTTCTCCAAAGAAACAGAGCCGGTGGAATGAATATATATGTATAGAGATTTATCATCTTAGTCTGAGTAGTCCAACAAAGGCTGCACCACACTGTAGAGGCTGAGAATCCATAGTCGCTCAGTCCACAAGGCTGGATGTCTCAGTAGACCCAAACTGGTGCTGAAGGTCGGACAAATTCCAAAAGATGAGCTAGTCTTCAGTCTACAGCAGCAAAATGAACTCACCAGTGAGGTAAGGCAAGCAGCAGGAAGCCAGGAGTTGTCCTCTGTCATGGCCTTTTTTATGAGCTGCCATCAGAAGGTAACAGCCACATTTAGGGTGTGTCTTCCAGCTTCAGTGATCCAAGTCAAGATGATCTCTTGCATTTCAGTTAATCCCAGATCCAGTCAGGTTGACACCCAGGATTAGCCATCACAGGCTCTTAAACATTTAGTAATGTTATTTCCACCAATCTGGTATTTAATTATCATGTGCTATGTAGATAATGCTTCTGCAAAAAGCAAAATATTCCTCTCTCTAACCTGCAGGCCTCTCTCTGGAGTAAGTTGATCATGCCCTCTGTGCTTTGACTCCCCCCAGCTTCATTCACCCTTCCAACTCCCCTGTGAGTCTCTCCTCCTAGCCTGGGTCCTGCCCCGTTCCTTGTCTTGGTGCTCCAGACACCTTCAGAACCAGCACTGCTTCCAGATCCTTCACATCCAAACCAACTCACTTCCTTCTCACGCCCCCAGGAGCACTACTTTTAGGACTGGCACTGCCCTCACCTCTCTCTGCTTCCCTGGGCGTCTCTATGACCTGCAGGTCTCTCTCTCCGGCACAAGTCATCAGTCAATTGTGCCCTCTGCACCATGACTCCCCCAGCCTCATTCACCCTCCCATCCTACCCACTGGTCTCTCCTCCTAGCCTGGGTGATGTCCCATTCCTTGTGTTGGTGCCCCAGACTCCTGGGGAACCACCACTACTTCCTGATCCTTTGCATTCTGACCAACTCTGTTCCTCCTTGGGTCCCCAGGAGCATTCTGGGCCTGGCCCCACCCTCACCTCCCTCTACTTCCCTGGGTCTGCACTACCTGCAGGCCTCTTTCCTGGATGCCAGGGCTTACTTTCCTCCTCCTGATCTTTTGCATTCAGACCAACCCAGCTCCTCAGTGCAGTTCCCAGGAGCTCTTGGGGCTGCTTCCTGCCCCCATAATATTTTGGATCTCATGGTGGAATGGCCACCAGCTGCCCTAGACCAGAAACATTCCCGGGCCCTGCTCCCAGGCCAGTCCAACCTCCAAATTCCTGAGGCCAAAATCTCTCCTGGAGGGATCCAGACCTTAGGAGAAAGCCTGAGAGCATCTGATCCTCATCTGACTTGGGCCACTGTGGGAACTCCTGAGGGTGAAAGCAATCTGGCCATTCCAATATAAAATGAAAATAGAGAACCAGAAGCTTAGAGGAACCAGCTTTTCATGCCCAAAAAGTAAACAACAAAGACATATAATTTTCACAAAAAGAATCACACCTAAACTTGAAGGCTTGAGTCTCACAAAAGAATCAGAAACTACAAAAGAAATCCACATGTCAAAATCACAAGAATAAATAATAACATGAAAAACCAAAATAACATATCCCCACCAAATACCAATAGTCCTCTAGAGGAGTACAATGAGAACCCCCTAGAGATAATGTAGGACATGGAACTCAAAATAACAATTATAAACATGATAAAAGAATTCAGTGAATTTAAAGAACACACAAACAAAGAAATCAAAGAGCTGAAGGAACATAGGGAAAACTTCTGAATAAATTCAGAAAAGAGTTAGAAATATTGAAGAATACTCAGGCTGAAATGAAGAAGGAAGTGAAACACTCAGTAAGCCAATTACAAACAAAAGGAAAAGGCCTTACCAATAGTATGAATGAAATGGAAAACAGAGTATCAAGACTGGAAGATAAAGTGGATGAACTCGACCACTCAAGCATAGATTATGAAAAATTTAAGAAATCACGAGAATGGAATATGCACAAATTGTGTGACACCATAACAAGACCAAACTTATGAATCATAGGCATAATGGAAGGAGAAGAAACCCAAGATAATAGCATGGACCAGATCATCCTCAGCATTATGGAAGAAAATTTTCCAAAATTAAAGAAAGACATGCCCATAAAAATAAAAAGAAGCCATTGGAGAAAGGTATTAGTAAGGAAGAAAGGAGGGGAAATGGGGGCACCTTAAGTTGGAAAACCATGATAGAGGTGTGAGACAATGTGAGAGATAACACCTAGCTAGTTCTGAAAATCAGAGAGAACCATATTACTCCTACAACCTACTGAAAATTATACATAGTAGATCAAGAAATATATGTCTAGGTAATGTTTATCTCAGAACAGCTGGTCTTTGCCAAAGATTTATCTACATACACACAGTAATTAAAAATACCAGGCTGGTGGAACTAACCATCTTGGGTGTTTAATAGACATACTTTGAGGTCTATAATAATTTGGTCAGAGGGACATAAAGGACAGTTTTTGCTCCTTGCCCTCCTAGGTCAACTAGTTC
>NW_008359324.1:2470287-2529777 GCF_000622305.1 Nannospalax galili
TGAGGGTCAACACAGAGAAATCACTTCCTCCATGCTTCCAAGTGAAGCCAACCATGGTCAAGTGGGACCTATGACTTATATTCACATAGGCAGAACTGGTAAAAGAAAGGAGCCTGGGGCTCCTCCCAAGCCCATGTGACCCCTGAGGAACACATCCTCAAACGACCTTAAGAGTAAAAATATATTGGTTTATCTGGACCAACTGTATGGCCTTAAACACCCAAAAGGAAAGTATAACCAAAGATTAAATGGGCCAATATAACTTCATAAGAGTCCATATTTATAGCTAAAGGCTACATAACAAGCAACAATGCCAGAAAAGTGATACCTTCTTCTGAGTTCTTGGCCAGGATGGCCAAAGGGATTCCCTGATTAGTAACTCAGCATAGAACTGGGAAAATGAACTGCAGACCCCAATCTCATCCAAAGGTATATAGACAACTGTTTACCACTAGATGAGGAAGAGCTGACTTTCCTAAAAAAAGACCTCTAGATAGGCTTACTAGATTCAACAGAAGGGCAAGTAGTGGAGAATGGCTGGGGGTGCCAACAACTCAGCAGACAGTAGCAGGGATATCAGAGTAAAAGTGCTCTAGTGGGGGGAGGGAGGCTATGGGAGGGTACTACCTGGGCAGTGGGTGTATAAATAAATTTGAAAAAAAAAGAAAAAAATAATTCTTCAAAGCATGGAAATTGGCTCCTTAATAATTAGTAGATGTGAAAAACATTACCATTGAAATCTACCTGATGACTTTATATCCATGGTCAGATGCTAAGGAGCTCAGAAACTAACCAACTGTGACTAGTAATAATCAGATATATAGAGATTAGAAATGCATGTGCATCTTAGTATCAATTGTATTAAAAATGAATTTTTCTGTATGAAACTGTATTGTAATAATGAAATAGAGATATTTTTTAAAGTTTAAAACCTCATTTAATTTATGTCTTATATGGTTTAGGCAGAGTACAATACTGTATAACTGTATTAATTCAAATATATACCTAAAACTTACAGCCAATTTTGAAAGAGATACATATTAGCTCAGGAAATTGTTATTGAATATGTCAGTGCTGTTGTAATAAAATGCTTCTTCTAATTACCTGGTTATTAAATAATTTTCAAAAAATTAAAGAAATTTATTTTTATGAAGCAAAAAAAAAAAAAGATACAAGAAGCGTGCAGAACACCAAACAGACAGGACCAGAAAAGAAACTCTCCATGGCACAACATAGTAAAAACAGTAAATGTACAAAATAAAGAGTCCATACTTAAAGTTGCAAAAGATAAGCAAAAAGTCACATATAAAGGAAAACCCATTAGGATTACATGACATAAATAGGCTGAAGGAATTCATGTACATAAAACCAACCCTTCAGAGAGTTCTGGAAGCAATAGAAAGAGCTGAAGAAAGGAGTGACTATACCCAAGGGATTGTAGAAAGAAATTCAATGAAGGTATAACTGGAAACATACAGCTATATCAAGAATGTAAAGAGAAAAAAAAATAATGACAAGATTCAATACTCATCTTTCATTAATAACTTTAAATATTAACAGACTGAACTCCCCAGGCAAAAGACATAGACTATGTCAATGGATTAAGAAACAAAACCCATCATTTTGTTGTCTGCAAGAAACTCATTTCACTTTCAAGGACAGGTGTTACCTTAAGGTGAAAGGAGGGAAGAAAAAAGGTGTTGCAATTTTAATATCTGACAAAATAGACTTTAAACCAAATCTAATCAGAAGAGATAAAGAGGGCCACTTTGTTCTGATCAAAACAACAATAAATCAAGAAGATATTACAATCATCAACATATATTCAAACTCTGGTCCACGCAACTTCACAAAAACAATACTACATGACTTGAAGACTCAGATTAATCCCAACTCATTAATAGTAGGGGACTTCAATACCCCACTGTCTCCATTAGATAGGTCAACAGGGCAGAGAGTTAACAGAGAGACATTTGAATTAAACAATACGGTATATCAAATGTACTTAACAAACATCTACCGAGTATTCCACCCAAGCACCAGAGGACATACCTTTTACTGAGCACCCCACTGAATTTTCTCCAAAATGAACCGTATACTGGGGCCCAAAACAAACCTCAACAAATACAAAAAGATTGAAATAATTCCATGCATTCTATCAGACCACAATGCAATAAAGCTTACAATCAACACCCGAAGGAGCCCTAATCACCACATGAACACATCGAAATTTAACAACACATTCCTGAACGATGAATGGTTCAAAAGAGAAATCAAGAAAGAAAGAAAAGTATTCCTGTAACTAAATGAAAAGGACAATACAACACAACAAAACCTCTGGGACATGCTGAAAGTGGTCCTTAGAAAGAAGTTTATAGCTCTGAGTTCTTACATCAAAATATCAGAAAGAACCCAAATAAATGACTTAACGTTGCAACTCAAAACACTTGAAAAGCAACAGCAAACAAAACCCAAACCCAGCAGGCACAAAGAAATAACAAAAATCAGTGCAGAAATTAATAAAATTGAAACAAAGAAAACAATACAAAGATTCAACAAATCCAAGAGCTGCTTCTTTGAAAAGATAAATGAATTAACAGACTGCTAGCACAGTTAACCAAAAGAAAGAAAGAACACCTCTAAATCAACAAAAGCAGACATGAAAGGGGAACATCACAATTGTCACCAGAAAGATCCAGAACATTATAAGGGAATGCTTTAAAAACTTATATGCTACTAAATTTGAAAACCTAAAAGAAATGGACAGATATCTAAAGGCATGGGAACCATAAAATTTAAACCAAGAAGAGATTAACAGCTTAAACAGACCAAGAACACAAAAAGAAATTGAAACAGTAATACAAAACCTCCAGACTAAAAAAAGCCCAAGACCAGATGGATTTACAGCAAAATTCTATCAGACATTTAAAGAAGATCTACATCCAATACTACTTAGTTTATTAAAAGAGATAGAAATGGAGAGAGAACTTCCAAATTCCTTCTATGAAGCCAGCATCACTCTAATACCAAAGCCAGGCAGAGACACAACGAAAAAAAGAAAACTATAGAGCCATATCATTAATGAACATAGATGCAAAAAGTTCTCAACAAGATACTTGCAAACCACATACAAACAAAGATCAAAAAGATCATCCACCATGATCAAGTCAGCTTTACCCCAGCGATGCAGATGGTTCAATATACATAAGTCAATAAACATTTTATATATAATATAAATGGGCTCAAAATCAAGAACCACATGTTCATCTCAATAGATGAGAGAAGGCCTTTGACAAAATTCAACATGCATTTATGTTCAAAGTCCTAGAGAGAATTGGACTGAAGGGAACATATCACAACATAATTAAAGCCATATATAACAAACCCACAACCAACATCATTCTAAATGGAGAAAAACTGGAAGCATGCCCATTGAAATCAGGAACCAGACAAGGCTGCCTGCTATCCCCACTTCTCTTTAACATAGTACTTGAAACTCTTGCAAGAGCAATAAGACAAGAGAAGGAAATTAAAGGAGTAATAATTGGAAAATAAGAGCTCAAATTATCCCTTTTTGCAGATGATATGTTAGTATATCTGAAATGCCAAAAATTCCACCAGAAAACTCCTAGAAATTATTAACACATTCAGTAAAGTGGCAGGCTACAAATTTAACCTACAAAAGTCTATAGCCATTCTATATCCCAATGACAAGCAATCAGAGAAAGAGCACACGGAAACACTCCCCTTCACAATAACTGCAAAAATAAATAAATAAAATATCTCAGAATAAACCTGATCAAAGACACTAAAGAGATCTACAATGAATATTTTAAATCTTTAAAGAAAGAGATTGAGGAAGAGATCAGAAGATGGAAGGACCTCCCATACTCATGGATTGGAAGAGTTAATATTGTGAAAATCACCATCCTACCAAAAGTCATTTATAGATTAAATGCAATCCCAATCAAAATCCCCACGACATTTTTCACAGAATTGAAGAAAACCATCCTAAGATTCATATGGAAGCACAAGAGACCTCGAATACGTAAAACAACGCTGAGCCCTAAGAGCAATGCCAGGGGTATTACTTTTCCAGATTTTAAGCTGTATTACAGAACTATAGTCATAAAAACAATATGGTACTGGCACAAAAAATAAACCAATAGATAAATGGAACAAAACTTCAGACCCAAATATGAGTAAATGCAATTTCAGCCACCTGATATTTGAAAAAGGGGCCAAAAATAGTTACTGGAGGAAAGATAGCATGTTCAGCAAATGGTGCTGGCAAAATTGGATCTCCAACTGTAGAAAAATTAAACCCCTATCTTTCACCCTGCACAAAAGTCAGTTCCAGATGAATCAAAGATCTCAATGCAAAGCCTGAAGCTGAAACTGTTAGAAGAAAATTTTTGGAAAAACCAGAAGATATAGATGTAGGAAAGGATTTTCTAAACCGGACATTAACTGCTCAGGAAACAAGGGCAAGAATTAACAAATCAGACCAAATTAAACCGAAAAGCTTCTGTACATCAAAGGAGGCAACCAGGGAAGTGATCAGAAAACCCACAGAACTGGAGAAAATCTTCATCAGCGACATATCTTGCAAAGGTTTAATATCCAAAATATATAACGAACTAAAAAAAACAGAGAATTAAGACAGGTAGTAACTCAATTAAAATATGGGCTAAGGAGGTGAACAGAGAATTCTCAAAAGAAGCAAAGATGACTATGAAGCATCTTAAAAGATGTTCAACATCACTAATAATCAGGGAAATGCAAATTAAAACCACTTTAAGATTTCATCTTACCCCAGTCAGACTGCCTAAGATCAAGAGAACAAATGATACCAAATGTTGGAGAGGATGTGGGGAAAGGGGAACATTCATCCACTGCCTTTGGTCAACCCCTATGGAAAGCAGTGTAGATAACTCAAAGAAAACAACAAATGATCCTACCATTTGTCCCCCTTATATCACTCCTTGGCATATACTCAAAGAACACATCCTATTGCAGAGACGCTTGTACATTCTTTTGTTGCTGTTCTTCTCACAATAGCTAAGAGATGGAAGCAACCTAACTGTCCCTCAATTGTCCAGTGGATAATGAAAATGTGGTTCATTTATATGTTGGAGTTTTACTCAGCAGTAAAGAAAGATGAAATCATGAAATTTGAAGGTAAATTGATGGAACTAGAAACTGTTATACTAAGTGAAGTAACACAGACTCAGAAAAAAAATCGACATACGTGCCCCCTCATATGTGGATCCTAGAACTAAACACTGATTAGTGAATATGTATTCAGACATAACTACAGGAACCAGGATAATGGATAGGAAACAAGGAGGTAAAGGAAGAGAAAAAAAGTGAAAGAGAAGAACAGTAGGAAACAGTCCTTAATAAGGGAGATATGAATAAAAATTGGGTTAGATTAAAGGACTGGGGAGGGAAGGCATACAAGGAATACAAGGGGATAAAGGGAAAGTAGGAGAAGGGTATTGTTAAGGGAGAAAGGGGGGAAATGGGAGTCCCTTAAGTTGGAAAACCATGATGGAGGAGTGAGACAATGTGAGAGATAAATAATGCCTAGCTAGTTTTAAATACCAGAAGGAACCATAGTACTCCTACAACCTACTGACAAATTATACATAGCAGATTAAGAAATATATGTCTAGGTAAAGTTTATCTGAGAACAATTGGTCTTTGCCCAAGATTTATCTACATGACACACAGTAATTAAAAGTACCAGAATGGTGGAACTAACCTTCTTGGATGATTAACAGACACACTTTGAGGCCTATACTATTTTTGTCAGATGGAGACAAAGGACAATTTTGGTCCTTGCCATCCTAGGTTGACTAGTTCCAGGGGAATATGAACATCTCTCAAAACGTCCTACAATTGTGGTGAGTTATCTTTCCTCTTGATCAAATAGGCCAAGGAGACCCCACCAGATGGACTTGAACCAGTGTCCAGTCTACAAAGATGAGGGTCAACACAGAGGAATCATTTCCTCCAAGCTTCCAACCAAAGCCAACCATGGTCAAGCAGGGCCTTTGACTTATCTTCAAATAGGTGAAACTGGTAAAAGAAAGGAGCTTATACTGTGCTCAGTATTGTATAACTGTATTAATTCAACTGTGAAACTAGAAACTTGCACCCAATTGTGAAAGAGATTTACTCTTGCTCTGGAGTGTGTTACTGAATATGTTAAAGCTGTGATGAAAAGCTTCTAATAATGTAGTTATTAAAAATTTAAAAAAATTAATGATTAAAGAAAAACCATATATTCTTAGATAAACCTTGACTAGATATATATTTTTTCCTTGAAGCTAGTTTTGTGTACTGTGACCATAGAAAAGTTAAGATTATGTGTATATTACTTTTGTCTCATCCTTTATATACCGTAACAAACCTATACAGGCCTTCACTACTTTCTTAGGCTGTCTCATTTATTTCTGTCTATTTTGGAAAATATCTCCATTCCTCATTCTTTTAAAATCTTTTACACTATTCATTTTCTCTTTTAAAAAATTAATTATAAGACACAATACCATTAATAAATATTCTGTCTGCTGTGAGACTTCTTTTCCTAGGGATACTAACCAATGCTTATTTCCTTTTAAGGTTCTAGTTTCAAGTCAAAGTTTGATTAAAGTTTTCATGGGGAACCAATGAATTTATTGAACTTACTTACTGAGATACATGAGGGGTTGATGAAGTGTATGTATGACCTGAGGTTATGCACACTGGAAAGCCTTTACCCAGCATCAGTCATGCTTTCTCTTTCTACCCTTCCCCAGATTGTATACTTCAGCCCTCACCAAATCAAGGAGGCCATGTGTTATTATGAGCAAATTACATACAATTTGCTGGGAAGAGTAGATGAATAATCCTGTGAGGGTCCAATGACCCTGTTAGTCCCTCCTTCAATGAATGAGTGCAACAGTCAACAAGCCCAATTCTGATGATGTTTAGGAATCAGGCTCAGCTGAATTCATGATGATAGTAGCTATTTCATGCAGGAAGGACTGCTGTATAGCATCATCCTATTAAAAGGACATGGAATTTAAAAGGATTCGGTGTTAGGCTCCATATATGAGGGAGAACATATGTCATTTATTTTTCTGAGTCTGTGTTACTTCACTTACTATAACAGTTTCTGGATCCATCCACTTACCTTCAAATGTCATTACTTCATCTTTCTTTGCTCTGTTGTGTAAATATACCGCATTTTTGTTAACCACTAGTCAGTTGAGGGTAACTTAGGTTACTTCCATATCTTAGTTACTGTGAAAGAGCAACACTAAACAGGTTGTACAAGTGTGTCTCTACAATATGATGAGTTCTTTGAGCATATGCCAAGGGGTGGTATAAACAGGTCATATGGTAGGTTCATTTTTAGTTTTTTAAGAGTTCTCTAGACTGGTTTCCACAGATACTGTAAGAGTTTGCAATCCTGCCAGCAGTGAATGAGCATTCTCCTTTCTCCACATCCGTGCCAGCATTTGGCATCATTTCTTCTCTTGATCCTAGCCAGTTTGATTGGTGTTGGGTCATACCTTAGGATAGTTTTAATTTGAATTTCCCTAATTACTAAAGATGTTGAACACACTTTGAGATGTTTCTTAGCCATCTTTATTTCTTCCTTTGAGAACACTCTGTTTAAATCTTTAGCCTGTCTTTTACTGGTCATTTGGTTTCTCACATTTTTTGAGTTATTTATGTTCTGAATGTTAAACCTCTGTCAGATGTGTCACTGGTGAAGATTTTTTTTTTTTTTTACCATTTTTGTGGGTTTTGTTTTCATTTTCTATTGTTTCTTCTGCTGTACAAAACTTTTTAATTTAATGAGGTCCCACTTGGTGATTATTGACCTTAATTCCTGAACAACTTCTGTCTGAGTTAAAAAAAAAAATCCTTTCCTACACCTATATCTTGTTAGTTATTGCCCATATTTTCTTCTAATAATTTCAGGGTTTCCAGTTTCCCATTGAGGTTTTTGATCCATTTGGAGTTGACTTTAGTACAAGGTTAAAGATAAGGATTTTGTTTCATTCTTCTATAGGTGGAGATCCAGTTTTGCCAGCACCATTTGTTGAAGATGCTGTCTTTCCTCCATTGTGTGTTCTTGGCATCTTTGTCAAATATCAGGTGGCCGAAATTGCCTGTACTCAGATTTGGAACTTCAATGATGTTCCATTGATCTATGTGTCTATTTTTGTGCCAGTACCATATTGTTTTTATGACTATAGCTCTATAGTATACTTTGAGATCTGTCGTAGTAATCCCCCCAGCATTTCTTTTTGTGCTCATGGTTGCTTTGGCTATCCAGGGTGTTTTGTGCTTCCAAATAAATTTTAAGAATTTTTTTTTCTAATTCTCTGAAGTATGTCATGGAGAGTTTAATTGAGATTGGGTTGAATCTATATATTGCTTTTGGTAGGATGATATGATCATTTTCTCAATATTAATTCTTTCAATCTGTGAGCACATGAACTCCTTCATCTCCTGGTATCTTCCTCAATCTCTTTTAATGATTTAAAATTTACATTGTTGATATCTTTGGTGTCTTTAGTCAGGTTTATTTATTTATTTGTAGGAATTGGAAATTGAAGCATTTCCCTGTATTCTTTCTCCAATTGCTGGTTATTGGTATATAGAATGACTACTGAGTTTTGTACATTGATTTAATAACCTACCACCATACTGAAAGTGTTGATCAGTTCTAGGAGATTTCTGGTGGAACTTTTGGAATCTCTTAGGTATAGTATCACATTATCTGCAAAAAATGACAGTTTGACCTTTTCTTTTCCAATTAGTATTCCTTTAATTTCCTTCTCTTGTCTTATTGCTCTAGCAAGTGTTTCAAGCACTATGATGAAAAGTAGTGGAGACAGTGGACATCCTTGTCTGGTTCCTGATTTTAATGAGAATGCTTCCAGTTTTTCTCCATTTAGAATGATATTGGCTGTGGTTTTGTTGTTTTATAGCTTTAATTAGGTTGAGGTATGTTACCTCCAGCCCAATTCCCTCTAGGACATCGAACATAAATGCATGCTGAATTTTGTCAAAAACCTTTACTGCATCTATTGAGATGGCAATGTGTTTTTTGTCTTTGAGTCCATTTATATGATTAATGACATTTATTGACTTGCGAATATTGAATCATCTCTGTATCTCTGGGATAAAGCCTACTTGATCATAGTGAATGATCTTTTTGTTGTGTGTCTGTATGTGGTTTGCAAATATTTTGTCACGAATTTTTGCATCTATGTTCCTTAAGGATACGAGTCTATAGTTTTTATTTGGTTGTGTCTTCATCTTGTTTGGGTATTAGAGTGATGCTGGCTTCACAGAAGAAATTTGGGAGTTCTCTCTGTTTCTATTGTTTTGAATAATTTAAGCAGTATGGGTTGGAAGTCTTCTTTAAATTTCTGGTAGAATTCTGCTGTATATCTATCTGGGCCTGGGCTTTTTTTATTTGGGAGGGTTTATTGTGTCAATTTCCTTATATATTATGTGTCTGTTGAAACTTTTGATCTCTTCTTGATTTAACTTTGGTGGTTCCCATGATTTTCGACATCCATCCATTTCCTTTAGAATTTCAAATTTATTAGTGTATAGGTTTTAAAACATACCTTATAATGGCCTGGATCTTTTGGGTGTTGGTTGTGGTTTCCCCTTTCATCTCTGATATTTGTGATTTGGATTTGCTCTTTCTTTCTTCTGGTTAACAGTGCTAAGGGTCTGTCTATGTTGTTTAGCTTTTCAAAAGAACCAGCTCTTAGATTCATTGATTCATTGTTTTCATTGTTTCTTTTTCATTAATTTCTGCTCTGATTTTTGTTATTTCTCTCCTGCTGGGTTTTGATTTCATTTGTTCTTGCCTTTTCAGTGTCTTGAGTTGAAGTTTTAGGTCATTTATTGGGGCTCTTTCTAATTTTTAAATGCAGGCACTTAGAGCTATAAACTTCCTCTTAGGACTGCTTTTAAAGTGTCCCGGAGGTTGTGTTGTGTTGTATTGTCATTTTTTTGAATTCCAGGAATTCTTTTATTTCTTTCTCAGTTTCTTCTTTGACCCACTCATTGTTTAGGAGTGTGTGTTGTTCAATCGCCACGAGTTCGTATAATGACTAGGGATTTATCCAGTGTTGATTTTGAGCTTTATTGTATTGCGATCCAATAGAATACATGAAATACTTTTTTTTTTTTTTGTATTTCTTGAGGTTTGTTTTGTGGCCCAGAGTGAGGTCAATTTTTGAAAAAGTTCCATGGGGCACTGAGTAGAAAGTGTATTCTTTGATGCTTGAGTGGAATATTCGAAAGATGTGTGTTAGGCCCATTTAATGTATGGTATCATTTAATTCAGATGTGTCTCTGTTTAATCTTTGTCCAGTTGATCTATCTAATGGAGATAGGGGGTATTGACATACCCCACTATTAATGAGTTGGGGTTAATCTATGTCTTAAAGTCCTGTAGTTTTTTTGTTGTTGTTGTTGTTGTTGTTGTTGTTGTTTTATGAATCTGGGTGCACCAGAGTTTGGTGCCTATATGTTAAGGATTGTAATATCTTCTTGATTAACTGTTCCTTTGATCAGAATGAAATGACCCTACTTATCTCTTCTGATTAGTTTTACTTTGTAGTCTATTTGGTCAGATATTAGAATTGCAACCCCTGCTTGTTTCTTAGTGTCATTTGCTTGGGATATTCTTTTCCAGTCTTTTACTTTATGTTAGTGCCTGTCCTTGAAGGTGAGATAGGTTTCTTGCAAACAGCAAAATGATGGATTTTTTTTTTTAATCCATTCACTTAGCTTGTGTCTTTTTACCAGGCAGTTCAATCCATTGATATTTAAAGTTACTATTGAAAGATATGCATTGGTTGCCATCATTTTGATTGCTGTTTGTGTTCTCTGTTTAATTTTATTTTGAAGGGCAGCTTTTATGGACATGTATTCTTTCAGGCTATTTGTGTCATGGAAGATTTTTCTTCCCCCCACAACTATAATAGACATTTTTGATGGGTAAAGTATTCTTGGCTGGCATCAATTTTCATGCAGAACTTGAAATACCTTGGTCCAGGTTCTTCTTGTTTTCATAGTTTGGAATGATAAGTCACCTGTAATTCTGATTGGCTTTCCTTTGTATGTGAGTTGTTGTTTTTCTTTTGCTGCTTTCAGTATTCTTTCTTTGTTCTGTACATTTAGTGTTTTTACTATGATGCATCATGGGGCATTTCTTTTCTGATGCTGTCTATTTTGTTCTATGTGCTTCCTGTGTTTGTAGGGGGAAGTCTTTCCCTAATTTCAGGAAATTCTCTTCTACACACTTGTTTAAGGTCTAATCAATACCATTAACCTGAAATTCTTCTCCTTCCTCTATTCCCATGATCCATAGATTTGGTCTTTTCATGGTGTCCCACATCTCTTGCATATTTCATTCCTGTGTTTTCTTAAATTTTCCATAATTTTTGCTTGAGTGGTCCAATTCTTCAACTTTATCCTCCAGTGTTGATATTCTGTTTCCATTTCACTCATTCTGGCTGTGAGGATTTCCCCTGTTGTTTCAAGTTGGCTTATTGAGTTTTGCACTTCCTTCTTCATTTCTGCCTGAGTTTTCTTCAATGTTTCAATATCTTTTGTGAATTCATTCAAATTTTATCCCTATCTTTTTTTATTTAGTTCTCCATTTGATCATGTGTTCTTTAAATTTGTTGAATTACTTGATCATGTTTATGATTGTTCTTTTAAATTCAATGTCCTGGGTTATCTCTAGTGGGTTCTTCTTGTAGAACTCATTTACAGGATGGATGGAGTGTGATGGGGACATAGTGCTTTAGCTTTCCATTTTATTGTTCTTTCCTTGTGATTTTAGCATTTGAATTTCTTTTGTTTATGATCCTGAAGTGAGAATTAAGTTGATGTACGCTTCTTTTTATATTTTTGAGGTGCCTAGATCCTTTCTTTATTGGTTATGTAAAGCTGGTTGGTACCGGGTTCAGGTTCTCTCAGTTTCAATTTTATGGGAACAGATGGCTTCAGATCAGCTATTCAGGAGTACCCACAGAAGCCCAATTCAGGATCCAGTCATGTACATTCAGGCTTCCTTCACCACATGGAGTCAGGGTCCAGGGACTCTCAGGCAGTCCCCTGCTACTCAGCCCGTATGCTAGAAGGAGGCCAGAGAGAGGCCACAACTCAGCACTCTGGCAGTCTGCTGAGATCAGAACAGCTACATGGATGGAGGTTGCAACCCACCCTTACAGGCTGTCTGTTAGGATCTCAGCCATAGCCAACCAAAGCTAGATATTCCCTGGGGCCTTGTAAGGGACCTCACTGAAATCCCAGGTATTGGGACAGGTATAGCACAGTTAGAGGAAGCTCAACACCAAGTGGAGACAGCAGGACCTGGGGACTCTCAGGTAGTTCCCTGTTCTCGGGCCCTTTGCCAAAGGGAAGCCAGAGGGAGGCCAGAACTCAGCATTCTCTGGTAGTCTGCTGAGATCAGAGATATTACACAGATGGAAGTTGTAACCCACCCTCTTAGGCTGTCTGCTAGGCCCTCAGTCTTAGCCTACCAAAGCCAGATCTGCCCATGGGGCCATGGGAGGGCCCTCACGAAATCCTAGGTAAGGGGATGGGTGTGACGCAAATAGGGGAATTTCACCACCACGTTGAGGCAGGATCCAGGGGCTCTCAGGCTGCCCCTTGTGTTCTCAGGCCCTCTGACAGAGGGAGGCCAGAGAGAGGCCAGAACTCCGCACTCTCTGGTAGTCTGCTGAGATCATAGACTCTACACTGATGGATCTATTTTGATATTTCAGTAAGCTGCATATTTGTATATTCTTGAACTTCTATCAAAATTTTATGCCTTTACTCTTTGAGCTCTTTGAGTTGTCTGTTTTGCTGTAATTCTTTGATCATGTTTATGATTACTCTTTTAAATTCTGTGTCCTGGGGTTCTATAGGGTGGTTCTCAGGGTTCTGCCCTTCTGTAGGACTGGTGGTTTTTTTTTTGTTGTTTGTTTTTTGTTTTTTGTTTTTTCATTTTATTTGTGTTCTTTGTCAGTATTATGTTGAACAGGAACTTCTACTCTGCTTTTGTTTAATTTAATTTTGGTTTAGGGTCCTGGCTGAACAGGCCTTTCTGTTTGATCCTGAGGCTGGGAATTTGGAAGTGAAGGTGCTGCCTGGGTGAGAATTTAGGGATCTATGGTAGCATGAGTGGTTAATATGGTTTGGGAAGGTAGTCCTGGGGTTTGAGTTTAAGGAATGGGAGCCAGCCTATGAAAGAGGCTTGCAGGGACAGTGATGAGTAGAATGGTGTAGCTAGTCCTGTGGAGAATGAGTTGGAGTGGAGGTTGGGCCTGTTTGTGAGAGAGGCAAGCCAGGTATGGGGTAGGGGTGGAGTTGTCCTGTGAGAGAGGCCAGTGGGGGATAAAATGTAGGTGGATGAGAGACGTGGGGGAGGGAGGCAGTGAGCTTGATCTGACTTACCAGAGCAGGTCTGTCTGCTAATCCTGAGGCTGGGAATTTGCTGGTGAGGGCGCCACCTGGGTGATAACTTAGGGATCTATGGTAAGGTGAGTGATTAATCTGGTTTGGAAAGGTAGTCCTGGTATTTGGGTTTAAGGCCTAGGAGCCAGCCTGTTAGAGAGGCTTGCAGGGGCATTGCTACTTTTATTTGAATGCTCAAATATAAATTCTAAAATGTTTTAAGAAAAAGTAATGCCTCCAGAAACCAGAAGGCATCAGATTCTCTTGGAAGTGGAAATACAGATAATTGTTAGCTACCATGTGGCTGCTGAAAATCAAATTGGAGTCCTCTGCAAGAGCAGTCAGTGTTCCTAACCAATAATCCATTGTAAAGGCTCAAGAACCCAATGGTCAGGTTCACTTATAACAATAGTCATTCTGTTCTAGTGGCAATTTTTACTTGAATGTTTCATCACTATGGTATAGTCCCTAAGAAACAAATTAAAGGTGCGGTATATATCTGTCTCGTGATTTCAGATGTTTCCATAGTTCTGGGGACCTCTTGGAGGAAGGGTGGAGTGGTACACAGCTTTTCAACCCATGGCAGTCATGAGGTAGAAAGTAAGAATGCCTGCTACACAGTGCTTTTTAATTTTATTGAACCATTCAGAGTCCTACAACCTACGGGATATCTCACCTCATTCTCGGGCAGACTTTTTTTTTTGTTTTTTTTGGTATATTTTTGTTGAATTTTTGCTTTTTTCATACACAACATCTTAAACAACTTTTTACTTCCTTCCACATTCACATCGTCCCATATCCTGCCATTCTGCCTTTGATTTCATGCATTCTGTCATTTACGTTGAGGATTACTTAGTCAAGTTAGTGTCCTCAGACATTCCTCAATGATAGTTCATCCACGGGGCCTTGGCAGTCTATGTAGAGTCACTCCCTTAAATATCAGCTCTCCTCATCCAGTAGTAATCAGATGCTTAGTAGTTCTTCAGCAGACTGGAATCTGCTGCCCATTTCCACAGGTCTATGCTGGTTTTTGTTTGCTTGAGTTTACATGGGTCTTGTGCATGCTGTCAGCATTGCTGTAAGCTCACATAAGCAAAGTCCCAAGAGCCTATAAGATCTTTTTTCATGTGGTTATGCACTTCTTCCCCTGGCCCTTACAGTATCCCCCCCCCCAGTTGTACAATTGTCTGTAAGCCATGGGTGTCCAAAGACCCACATTCAACTGACTGTTATTCTCTATACTTTGGTCATTTGTGGATTATATGTTCATTGCCCTCTGTGGCATGAGGGAGGTTAGTTAATGAGAATTTAGAGATTAATTAGTATTCTCCCTACCCCTTGTTCCACTGTGTTCTGTGAACCTTAGGTATAGAGGCTCCATTGTAGATGTGTCATTTAGGGTTGGGCATTTCACAGACACTTAATCTCTCTGTGTGACTAGTTGTGGAATTCTGTAATAGTCAACATCTGTGCCAAGAAAAGTTCTTTGATGAATAGTGTTGGGTATACTTGTCTGTAAATATAAGGATCCATATTTAGCATATAGTAAGAAATTACATTTGCCTAGGATTTTCCCTAAGATCTGTGTTTATGCCATTCATGTATATTTGGCTATATTTACAGTGCCATATATGAGTTCCTTCACATTGAGTGGGCTTTAAGTCCAATTCAATACTGTTGATTGACCCCAAGATAAAAGTGCCACTACTGCCTGAATATATTTTGTTGTGTTGGTCATTATTGTGGTTATTCGAAAATGAGACCATAAGAATAAAAAAAGGAAACCTGGTTGGAATTGAAAGAAACAAAATAAAACGCTCCTTTTTCAAGACAAAGTACTTTGGGCCAGCTTAGGTACAGCTATAGATGAACAGGAAATATGGATTCCCTGTTGGTCTCCCCCTACCTTCACCAAAACTCTATTAGTCTATTTATCCCTCCACCTAAACTCAAGTAGTCTAGCTACACCCCCTCCCAAACTAAAAACTTAAAGCAAAAAATTATTAACAGTCAAGCTTGCCTAACGATCAGCAGACATACCAAAGTCATGCGTATGATAAGCTTTAAAATGAACAGAATATAAAAATACAGATAAACCCTTACCAGGTTTTGTTGAGAAACATACAAATGTAAGGAACAGAGGGATGATAAGTTCTAGGCAACCAGTAAGATTGTACCTTCAAAATTACTATCAATCAATGAGAAAAAAGGAGAAAGTGACCTGTATTTAGGGTTGAGTTATTTAAAAACTGTTCTTTCTTTCAATTAGTGCACCTAAACTTCCGGGCTGACACCTAACTTTGCAAATTTGTAAAATCTCACTATGGGTGTTCTGAGTTTCCAGTGCTTATTATTACGGAGCTGGGGCTTTGTTTCTCACAATAATGGACTTTATCAATCAAAAAATGATGTTTCCTAGTTAGGGGAACTGTGTGTAATCTTTTCATTGATGTATGATGAAGGGGATGTGAACTAAGCAACTTAAAATGCAGGAACAAATTTTTTTAACCTCTTGGATTCACAAGTTTCAGTTTATGATTAGACGACCCTACCACTGCTGGCTTAAGATGAGGCTGCACATTGTGTCAGAGAACAGAGAGTGGAACAGAGTTGTTGACCTTGTGGCAGTTGGAGCACTGAAAGGCGCTAAGAATAAGATTTCATTCAAGGACACACCCTTAATGACTACTTTCTTCAGGAAGGCCTAATCTAACCTTTCCAGCACGCTTCAAAATAAAGTCTAGCTGAGGGCCAAACTTTCAACAAATGAGCATGGCGGCATTTCATTTTCAAACAACAGCTATTCAAAGGAATAGAGGAAACACAAGTAGGCACTTCAGAATTTAATATTTGCTTTTTTAGGAAGTCACACTGGTTTCGTTCAGTAAAGGATATGCAGACCTTGAATAAATTTCTCTATGAAAAATCACACTTTATACAGTGGAGATTGCCTCTGTCTCTCCCGCATTCTCACTTCTCTACACCCAATGCTTAATATTCTCAGTTTTTACAATTTCTGAGAAATATTATCATTTATTTCAAGTGTTTACTCTGTCCAAGTTCATCAGATTCTAAACATTATATGTTTAAAAGGGAATTCTATAAAATATACTTAAACACGTGGGTACACATGATATATTTTACGCTATGCAATTTTATTCTTTATACAAATATTTAGAAATATCCTTCATTTATTCTAATGAAATCATCACAGTTTTATGTGTTTTGCTTTTTCCTTTTATTGTTTTGTGAAACACACAAAACTACTTTTCTATGTGTGAAAATAATTGAAGATTCTTTCAATAATTTATTATTTTTTTCTTGTTGATTATACTTTGAAAATGTCTACCTAGCAAACATTTATGTCCTTATATTTATTTCCTTTATGCACCCAAATCATAGATTTCTTGAAAAAGTTTTTGAGTCTTTCAATTTTTTCCTGAAAAGTTAATGATTTATTTCTGTTTAAATCTGTGATTATGTTTTGTTTATATCATAAGTATAAAACTGCTTCCTGATGATTGTAAAATTAGCATGAAAACTTATCAAGACAATATAAAAGAATGATATAAAAGGATGTCGTGGCCTACAGCAATGAATGGAAAAAAGCGTAGGGAAATATAATATTTCTTATTTATGAATTAATAGTACTTCTGTAAAAGAAAATAAGAAACGCCAAGAAAATATTAATTTTGTATATGTTGGATATCTTCACTAAGGAAATGAAAATATTTTGAATGAATAAGCAGAAGAGTGAGAATATTTAAAGAGACAAGTGAATATAGTAGGGATGAATAGAAGTAAATATTATTATTTCATCATGAATAAAACAAACTTGAGAAAATTTCCTATGCTAAAAAAACTCTATACTTGCTTGTTATTTCAAACTATAGAATATAGAGCTCAATTAAAAGTTAATGTCATGTTCTGAATTTATGTGAAGGTTGAAGCCTTGGTGTGAACTGTTCTTCTATCTCATGACAATCAGACATGACTGATTGTCTAATTTCATATACTTCTTGTCATTTATTTTGATAAAATTAAAATTATTAAGGATTTTCTTGTTCCTAGGAGATTTATTATTTCATTATAATTTAAGCTGTATTCTACATTTTTTCTTTTAAGTATCTGTGGTCATTTGATTGTTTTTAAAAGACTGATGAGCTAAGTTTTGGATTATATATAATAAAAGCAATTACTTAGTTAAGTTTGATATGTAAAATACTCTCAGACAATGAATACCATTTTTTTTGCGGGGGCAGGGGGGATACAGCCCTACATATGCATAACTTGAAAAAAAAGAAAAGGAAAGATTTTATTTTAAAAATTAGACTTCAGCCTCATAGTTTAATTGTATACTTACAACATACTTTATCCAACAAATGTTGTTTGTTTTTAGTGGTGAGGAAATTTTAAAGCACATGATATAAGGCAGAGACATATCACTCCTTTGTCCTCTTGTAACAGAAATTTGAGGTTCTCTCTCTCTCTCTCTCTCTCTCTCTCTCTCTCTCTCTCTCTCTTTCTCCCCCCCAATATGTATCTCTATTTTCCCAAAAGGATATACAGACGAGGATCTTTATAGGGTCAGATAATTTATCACTGTGTGTATTCCAGAAAATATGTATCTCTATTTTCCCAAAAGGATATCCAGACAAGGATCTTTATAGGGTCAGTTAATTCATCAATCAGTGGATTCAGGAAAAATCATATGGTGTCTACATAATTAAATATGCCAAATCCAATTTCATCAAAATAATGATATAGTAGAGAAAAATATGTAGGTAGCTTGAGTTTCTATAGAAATTAAAGGAAGGAGACTATACAAGAAAAGGAAAAACTGTTTATAACCAATTCTTACAGACTCATGTATACAGAAGTAACATACTTTGAGAGGCAAAATCAATCATTCTAGGCTGTGACCAGCACTTGTATTACAAAAGTAGACAATTGCATGGTCACACATTGCTTTTGGAAAGGACTTAGTTTAAGTTTCTGTTACTGTGCTTTGGAAGCTATGGAAACATCAATGAGGTGAGGTTAAAAGTGTAGCATATGATTTTCATAACCATGTTTGGGAAATCCAGCCTATTAGAAACCATCTGCCATATTGAAACACCTATGTAAAGACAACCACATGAATAGGAATGGAGGCTTGATGATCATAATGGGAATGTTCCTGAGAACATACCCTTCAACTTGAACCTTCAGATAAGGCTTGGGGTCCTGCTATATATTTAATGGGAATGTTTGAAGAGAGGCACTGGAGGCAATGTGATGGCTTGGGTGAGAAATGTCCTTTATAGACTTGTGTATTTGAACACTCGATCTCTGGTTGGTGGAGGTGTTTAGAGAGATAATGGGATTCTTAAGCAGTAGAGCCTTGGAGGAGGAAGTATGTCATTGGGGACAGGCTTTGGGAGTTTATAGTCTTGCCTATTTTCAGCTTTCTCTCTGTTTCCTGTGTGTGATTGAGTGGTCATCTTTCAGCTTTCTCCTCCTATTTACCATGCTTCCTCGATCCTTATGGGTTCTCCTTCTGAAACCATAAGCAAAAATACAATCTTTCTTCTATAAGTTGTTTTTGTTTATGGTGTTTATTCATAGCAACAGAAAAGTAACCAATAGAGAAGTTGGTACAGTGGAATGGCTATTGTTGTAAAGAACCTGACTGTGCTTTTCTGGGTGAATGTGGAAAACAATGCAAGTTTGGACTTGAAAAGCTCTTTAATGCTGTAAGCAGAGTTTTAAAATCCCTTTGCTACACAAGAGAGCACTTCACTAATCAGCTTGGAACCATCCTGGCCCACCAATAAAAAATAAAGTAAGAACATGAAGCATACATCAAGCACCTATTCATGCTTGAGCAAAATAAAAAACAAACAAAGAAACAAATGAAAACCCAAACTACATCAACAATACAGACAGAATCAAACCAATTAAACAAAGGAAGAATTGAATTTCACATCAGATGCACAACCAAAAAAGGATACCTATATGCACAATTGACAAAGCAAAAACCAAATAATAAGAAAAACAAAGAGAATATGTCCCCAACAAAACATACCAGTCCTATAGAAGTGTAGCACTGTGAGGAACTCCAGGATGCAAAGAAGATAAGAATAATCTCCTGACTGAAGCTCAAAAATAAGTATATGTATGAATAAAGTGACAAAAATAATTCAGGATGTGGAAATCTAATTTACAAAAGATATAGAAGTACTGAAGAAAACCGAAGCTGAAATGAAGATAAAATTGAAAAATTCAATAAGCCTATTGTAAATAGCAGGAGAAAGTCTCACAAGCAGAATGAATGAAATGAGAAAGAGAAACTCAAGACCTGATGATAAAGTTGAAGAACTGGACTGCTGAAGCAAAAATTTAAAACATTGGAAAACACAGGCATGGAATATGCAGGAAATATGGGATATCATTAAAAAACCAAATATATAGGCATAAGGGAATGAGAATAATCTCGTCAACAGTGTGTATCAGATCTTCAACATGATTTAGAAGAAAACTTCCCCAAATTAAGGAAAGACATACCTATACAGATACAAGTAACACATAGAACTCCAGTTAGACAGAATCACAACAGAAACTCCCTAAGGCATGTCATAGTAAAAATACTAAATGTACAGAACAAAAAGAGGGTACTGAAAGCTTCTTGAGAAAAATAGCAAGTTACATACAAGGGAAAACATCTCATAATAACAGCAACATATTTAATGCAAACTATGAAAGCAAGAGGCTGAGGCTGGATTAAAATATTTCCAGTTATAAATGACTATAAATGCCAATCCAGAATATGTTATCCAGCAACTATTATAGTTGAAAGTGGAAAAAAAAAAACATTTCCATGACATGAACAGCCTGAAAGATTTCATGTCCACCAAACCAGTCCCAGAGAAAATACTTGAAGCAATACAAAAGACTGAAGATTGGAATGCCTAGATCCAAGAGGATACAGAAAAAGGAGATGATATAATTATGGAAACACAAAACAGAACCAAGAACACAAGAAAATTAAAATGACAGTAAGCAATAGATGTCTTAAAATAGTAACTCTAAATATCAATGGCCTCAACTCAGAAGTCAAAAGGCAGTGTAATGGAATGGATCAAGAAAGAAAATCAATATTTTTGTTGTTTGTAAGAGACCCATCTCACATTCAAGGATAGGCACTAACTTACCACGGAAAGGATGGAATAAATATTGCAATCAAATGGAATTAAGAAACAAGCAGGTGTTGCAATTCTAATAGCTGATAAAATATACTTCAAACTAAAACTAATCAGAAGAGGTAAAAATGATCACTTTATTCTAATCAAATGAATAATTGACAAGAAGATAATGCAATCATAAACATATATGCACCAAACTCGGGTGCATCCAATTAAAAAAAAACAAAAAAACAAAGAACCCAAAAACCAATAATAGAAGACTAAAAAAGGCAGATTAACCTCAACTCTGTAATAGCTGGTGACCTCAATACCCCATTATCTCCAATATACCAAGTCACTGACAAGTAATAAGCAGAGGTATCTGAATTAAATTACATCATACATCAAAATGGATCTAACAGACATCTACTATTCACCAACCTATGGAAAATTCTCTAAAATTGACCACATACTTGGGCACATAAGAAACGACAGGAAGTTCAAAAAATTGAATTAATATCATGTATCTCTCAGACCACAATGTTATGGAACATAAAATCAACAGCAAAAGACTCTCTAGCAACTACCAGACCTCATGGAGATTAAACAACACACACTCGTATAAGATGAATTGTTCAAAAAGAAATTAAGAATGAAATGAAATTATTCTTTGAAAAAATGAAACTGAAAATACAACACAACCAAACCTCTGGGACATTTTAAAACACACCTAAGGGGAAAGTTTAGAGCCCTAAGCACCTACATTTAAAAAGTAGGTGTGTTCATTCTGCCCATGCATCTTCGAATGCTATTGTGTGCTAGAAATCATCAACACCTGACTAGATAAAGATTGATACAAAACAATTCCTAATGACAAGCAGCTTAAGTTCTAGCTCTTGAAGTAATATGAATCACTGCAGTCTAACAATGCCAGAGATCATTTACTTTGTCTTTCTGGAGAGATTACTAAGTCAGACAGAAAAGGAACTGAAGACTATATAATGCCAAGCACAGATATAACACACTTCATTACTAAATACATACTTTTTTTTTTTTTTAGTTAGGTTTTTCCCTGCAGCCCCAACTGTCCTAGAACTCACTATGTAAACCAGGTTGGCCTGGATCTCACAGACATCCACCTGCCTCTGCTAGCACTAAAGTCACATACCACCATGCCTCACACAAATATACAGTTGTATACTTATTTTGTCAGTCAATTTGATAGACACAAGATATAATTCAAGTATCAAAAGAAAGAAGCCTGGAAAATTGGGATTAAATAAAAAAGAGCACATTTAGATGCCTTAACAGTACAACTGGAAAGTCAATAACAAACCAAATGCAAACATAGCAGAGGAGAAGAAATAACAGTAATCAGAACCCCCTTACTCTCACCAGTGAGAGTCTTCTTTGAACATCAGAGCGTGATGCACACAGAAGGCCACAACTGACCAAGTTCTGGAGAATAAGAGAATCTAGAGTGTAGGATGGGACTCCTATATGGAACCTCACCCACCCACAGTTCAGCGACCATTGCAGAAGAGCAGGTGGAAAGATTGTAAGAGCCAGCGCTGTTCATGATTACAGGGAGGTGGAGGTTTCCAAGCCACTGGAGGCTTGCTGACGTGAACCTGTGGCAGCAATGGTATCAAGTATGGGACCCATATTAGCACAATGAAACAAGGGCCCAAAAGGGAGGTGAGAAATAGGTGGCAGGTCAGCACTAGATTAAGAACAATTTGAGACTGATTGTTGCTGGGTGAGGGAGATTATGACATATACAATCACTGGATGAGGTGACAAGACTCCAGTGGATGCATTTACACTGAAAGACATTTAAGTACAAACATCTGAATGTATAGGACTTAGGATGTATGTCTGAGTGTGTATGGTTCAGAGTGTGTGTGTGTGTGTGTGTGTGTGTGTGTGTGTGTGTGTGTAGGGGGATGGCATGGATGGGGGAGGTGGTCAGGATTTGAGTGGGAAAAGTATGAACTTTAGAAAACTCAATAAGAAATTAAAAATAAATGAATAAATAAATAAAAGAAGGTATAATGCCATGTTAAACAAACAAAAAATCAGAGCATACCTCTCTCTGACCCAGAGGCTTCTCTCTCCAGGGTAAGTCTACTGGGCCCTCCCTGCCTCAACTTCGCCAGCCTCACCCTCCCATCTCCCTGTCCTCCTAGTCTGGGTCCTGTCACATTTCTTGTCTTGGCACCCCAGACACCTGGGGAACCACCACTGCTTCTTCCTGATACTTTGCATCCAGATCAACGTAGTTCCTTCTCAGGTCCCCAGGAGCACTGCTTCTGGGCCTGGCCCCACGCTCACCTCCTTCTGCTTCCCTGGGCCTGTAAGACTTGCAGGCCTTTCTCCTACATGCAGGTTTCTCTCTCTGGGGTAAGTTGATTGGGCCCTCCGTGCCTTGACTCCCCCAGCCTCACTCACCCTCCTATCTCTCTTGCTGTGTCTTTCCTCCTAACCTGGGTCCTGTCCCATTCCATGTCTTGGCGCCCCAGACACCTGGGGAACCACCACTGCTTCTTGATCCTGTGCACCCAAACCAACTCAGTTCTTTTTTGATTCCACAGGGGTGCTCTGGGCCTGGCTCTGCCCTCACATCCCCCTGCTTCCCTGGGTCACCAGCCTCTTTCCTGAACGCTGGGTCTGACCTTTCCTCTTCCTGATCCTTCACATCCAGACCAACCCAGCTCCTCCCTGCAGTCCATAGAGGCCCTTGATCCTGCTTCCTGACCCCATCTTCCTTTGTATCTCTGGGTGGCATGGCCACCAGCTGCCCTAGACCAGCATCTTTCCTTGGGCCTGGCTCCCAGGTCAGTCCAACAGCCAAACTCCTGAGGCCATAATCTATCCTGGAAGGATCCAGACCATAGAAGAAAGCCTGAGTGCATCTGATCCTCATCTGACGTGGGCCTCTGTGGGAAACCCTGAACAAAAGCAATCTGGCCACTCCAATATAAAATCAAGTGACAGAACTTGAATCTTAGAGGAACCAGCCTTTCATGTCCAAGAAGTAAACCAGAAAGACACATAAAGCTCACAAAAAGAAGCAGACCTAAACTTGAAGGCTTGAGTCTCATACAAGAATCAGAAACTACAAAAGAAATTCATAAGTCCAAACCAGAGAGAAAAAAACAGTAACATCAAAAAGCAAAATAACATATCCCCACCAAATACCAATAGTCCTCTAGAGGAGTACAGTGAGAACCCCTTAGAGATAATGCAGGACATGGAACTCAAAAGAACAATTATAAACATAATAAAAGAATTCAGTGAATTTAAAGAACACAGAAACAAAGAAACCAAAGAACTGAAGGAAGATAGGGAAAAATTTCTGAATGAATTCAGAAAAGAGTTAGAAATATTGAAGAATACAGGCTGAAATGAAGAAGGGAAGGAAACACTCAGTAAGCCAATTAGAAATGAAAGGAAAAAGCCTTACCAATATGATGAATGAAATGGAGCACCGAGTATCAAGACTGGAAGATAAAGTGGACGAACTAGACCACTCAAGCAAAGATTATGAAAAATTTAAGAAATCACAAGAATGGAATATGCAGGAATTGTGTGACACCATAAAAGGACCAAACTTATGAACCATAGGCATACAGGAAGGAGAAGAATCCCAAGATAATGGCATCAACCAGATCTTCAACAGAATTGTGGAAGAAAATTTCCCAAACTTAAAGAAAGATATGCCCATACAAATACAAGAAGCATACAGAACACCAAAAAGACAGGACCAGAACAGAAATTCTCCATGGCACATCGTAGTAAAAACACTACACGCACACATATAGAACACGAAACAGACAAGACCAGAAAAGAATCTCTCCGTGGCACATCATAGTAAAAACACTAAGTGCATAAAACAAAGAGACAGTACTGAAAGCTGCAAAAGAGAAACAAGTCACATTAAAAGGAAAACCTATTAGGATTACAGCTAAATTTTCAGTGCAAACTATGAAAGCCAGAAAAGCCTGGACCAAGTATTCCCAGTTTTAAATGACCAGAGATGCCAACTCAGACTACTATACGCAGCCAAAATGTCTATTATAGTCAAAGGGGAAAGAATAATCTTCCATGACATAAATAGGCTGAAGGAATTCATGTCCGCAAAACCAGCCTTTCAGAGAGTTCTGGAAACAATACAAAGAGCTGAGGAAAAGAATGACTATACCCAAGGGGTTGTGGAAAGAATTTCAATGAAGGTGGAAAAGTACAGATACATCACAAATGTAAATAGAAATAAAAATGACAGGATTCAATACTTATCTTTAATTAATAACTTTGAATATTAATGGAATGAACTCCCCAGTCAAAAGACACAGGCTAGGTGAATGGGTTAAGAAACAAAAACCATCTTTTGTTGTCTTCAAGAAACCCATCTCACTTTCAAGGACAGACACTACCTTAAAGTGAAAAGACAGAAAAAAATATACCAAGTAAATGGTATTAAGAAAAAAGCAGGTGTAGCAATTCTAACGTCTGACAAAATAGACTTTAAAACTAATCAGAAGAGATAAAGTGGTCCACTACATTCTGATCAAAGGAACAATGATTACAATCATGGACATATATTCACCAAACCATTGTGCACCCAACCTCATACAATCAATAATATAGGGCATTAAGATCCAGATTAATCCCAACACATTAATAGTAGGGGACTTCAATACCCCACTGCCTCCATTAGACAGGTCAACAGGACAGAGAGGTAACAGAGAGACATCTGAATTAAATAATACCATATATGAAAAGAACTTAAAAGATATCTACCTAGCATTCCACCCAAGCACCTAAGGACATACTTTCTACTCAGCACCTGATGGAACCTTCTCCAAAATCGACCATACACTGGGACACAAAACATACCTCAACAAATACAAAAAGATTGAAATAATTCTATGCATCCTATCAGACCACAATGCAATAAAGCTTACAATCAACACTGGAAGAAGCCTTAATCACCACAAGAACACATGGAGATTAAACAACACACTGCTGAATGATGAATAGATCAAAAGAGAAATTAAGAAAGAAATAAAAGTATTCCTGGAACAAAATTAAAAGGACAATAAACACAATAAAATCTCTGGGACACACTGAAAGTGGTCCTTAGAGGGAAGTTTATAACTCTAAGTGCCTACATTAAAAAATCAGAAAGAACACAAATAAATGACTTAAAGTTCCAACTCAAACACTTCAAAAGCAACAGCAAACGAAACCCAAACCCAACAGACAAGAAGAAATAACTAAAATCAGAGCAGAAATTAATAAAATTGAGACAAAGACAACAATACAAAGATTCAACAAATCCAAGAGCTAGTTATTGAAAAGATAAAGAAGATTGACAGACCACTAGCCCAGTTAACCAAAAGAAAGAAAGAGCACCTCCAAATCAACAAAATCAGGGATGAAATGGGAAACATCACATCAGACACCAGAAAGATAAAGAACATTATAAGGGAATACTTTAAAAACCTATATGCTACTAAATTTGAAAACCTAAAAGAAATGGATGGATATCTAAAGGCATGGGAACCACCAAAACTCAACCAAGAGAGATTAACAGCTTAAACAGACCCAGAACACACAAAAAAATTAAAACAATAATAACAAAACCTCCTGACTAAAAAAAGCCCAAGACCAGATAGATTTACAGTAGAATTCTATCAAACATTTAAAGAAGATCTACATCCAATAGTACTTAATTTATTAAAAAAGATAGAAATGGAGGGAGAACTTCCAAATTAGTTCTATGAAGCCAGCATCACTCTCATACAAAAGCCAGGTAAAGACAAATCAAAAAAGAAAATTATAGACTCATATCCTTTATGAATATAAATGCAAAAATTCTCAACAAGAAACTTGCAAACTGCATACAGACACACTTCAAAAAGACCATCCACTGTGATAAGTGTTGGCTTTATCCCAGAGATGCAGGGACGGTTCAGTATATGTAAGTCAACAAACATCATAAATCATATAAATGTGCTCAAAGAAAAGAACCTCATGGTCATCTCAATAGATGCAGAGAGGCCTTTGGCAAAATTCAACATTCACTTACCTTCAAACTCCTAGAGAGAATTGGACTGGAGGGAACATAACTCAACATAAATAAAGACATATATAACAAACCCAGAGCCAACATCATTCTAAATGGAGAAAAACTGGAAGCATGCCCATTGAAATCAGGAACCCGACAAGGCTGTCCACTAATCCACTTCTCTTTAATATAGTACTTGAAACTCTTGCAAGAGCCATAAGACAAGAGCAGGAAATTAAAGGAGTAATAATTGGAAAAGAAGAGATCAAATTATCCCATTCTGCAGATAATATGATATTGTATCTAAGAGATGCTAACAATTCCAGCAGAAATTTCTAAGAAATTATTCAGAAGTTCAGTAAAGTGGCAGGTTACAAAATTAACCTACAAAAGTGTGCAGCCATTCTATTTCACAATAACAAGCAATCAGAGAAAAAACACATGGAAACACTCCTCTTTACAATAGCAGCAAAAATAAAAAAATATCTTGGAATAAACTTGGCCAAAGACATTAAAGAGCTTTACAATGAAATTTTAAATCATTAAAGAAAGATATTGAGAGAGACATCAGAAGATGGAAGGACCTCTCATGCTCATGGAGTGGAAGAATTAATATTGTGAAAATAACCATCGTACGAAAAGTCATTTATAGATTTAATGCAATGCCGATGAAAATCCCCATGACATTTTTCACAGAATTGAAAAAAAAAACATTCTAAGATTCATATGGAAGTACATGAGACCTCGCATAGCCAAAACAACCCTCAGCACTAAGAGCAATGCCAGGGGGAAATACTATACCAGATTTTAAGCTGTATTACAGAACTATAGTCATAAAAACAACATGGTACTGGCACAAAAATAGACCCATAGATAAATGGAATAAAATTGAAGACCCAAACATGAGCAAATGCCATTTCAGCCACCTGATATGTGAGAAAGGAGCCAAGAATATTCACTGGATGAAAGACAGCATGTTCAGCAAATGGTGCTGGTAAAACTGGATCTCCACATGTAGAAGAATGAAACTAAGCCTCTGTCTTTCACCTTGCACAAAAGTCAATTCTAAATGGATCAAACACCTCAATGTAAAGCCCGAAACTCTGAAACTGTTAGAAGAAAACATTGGGAAAAATCTACAATATATCGGTGTAGGAAAGGATTTTCTAAACCAGACATTTATTGCTCAGGAAACAAGGGCAAGAATTAACAATTGGAACCCCATTAAACTAAAAACCTTCTGTACATCAAAGGAGGCAACCAGGGAAGTAATCAGAAAACCCACAGAATGGGAGAAAATCTTTTCCAGCGACACATCTGACAGAAGTTTAATATCCAGAATATATAACGAACTAATAAAACAGAGAATCCAGACAAGAAGCAATGCAATTAAAAGGTGCACTAAGGATTTGAACAGAGAGTTCCCAAAAGAAGTAGTAAAAATGGCTATAAAGCATCTTAAAAGATGTTCAATATCACTAATAATTAGGGAAATGCAAATTAAAACCACTTTAAGATTTCATCTTACCCAAGTCAGACTAGCTAAGATCAAGAGAACAAACAATACCAAATGTTGGAGAGGATGTGGGGAACAGGGAACACTCATCCACTGCTGGTGGGGCTGTAAACTTGTTTAACCCCATGGAAAGCAGTGTGGAGAACTCTTAAAAAAATACAAATGAACTTACCATTTGACCCAGTTATACCACTCCTTGGCATATACCCAAAAAACTCATCCTATTGCAGAGACACTTGACACTCATGTTTGTTGCTGTTCTTTTCACAAGAGCTAAGAGATGGAAGCAACCTAAGTGTCCCTCAATTGATGAGTGGATAATGAAAATGTGGATCCTTTATATTTACTCAGCAGTAAAGAAAGAAGAAATCATGAAATTTGCAGGTAAATGGATGGAACTAGATACTGTTATACTAAATGAAGTAACAGACTCAGAAAAAAATCAACATATGTTCTCTCTCATATGTGGATCCTAGAACCAAACCCTGATAAGTGAGTATGTATCTAGACATAACTACAGGAAGCAGCATAATGGAAAGGAAACAGGGAGGTAAAAGAAAAGAAAGAACCCACAAGAGAACAATAAGAAACAGGCCTTAATAAGGGAGATATGGACAAAAATTGGGTTAGTTTAAGGGAGAGGGGAGCAAGGGTATACAAGGAACCTAGGGGATAAGGGGAAAGAAAGAGCTCAAGAGAGATAGGACCAAAGGAGAAGGGTATTATTAAGAGAGAAAGGGGGAAAATGAGGGCACTGTAAGTGGGAAAATTATGGTGGAAAGGGTGAGACAATGTGAGAGATAATTCCTAGCTAGTTTTGAAAACAAGAGGGAACCACATTACTCCTACAACCTACTGACAAATTATACACAGCAGATCAAGAAATATATGTCTAGGTAAGGTTTATCTGAGAACAATTGGTCTTTGCCCAAGGTTTATATATATGACACACAGGATTTAAAAGCACCAGACTGGTGCAACTAACCTTGTATGTTTAACAGTCAGACTTTGAGGCCTATACTAATTTGGTCAGATGGACATAAAGGACAGTTTTTGCTCCTTGCCCTTCTAGGTCGACTACTTCCAGGGGTCGATGAGCATCTCTCAAAATGTCCTGTAATTGTAATGGGTCACCTGTTGTCTTGCTCAAGGAGGCCGAGGAGACCCCACCATATGGACTAGAACCAGTGTCCAGTCTACAAAGAGGAGGGTCAACACAGAGGAATCAGTTCCTCCATGCTTCCAAGCCAAGCCAACCATGGTCGAGCAGGTCACTTATCTTCACATAGGCAGAACTGGTAAAAGAATGGAGCCAGGGGCTCCTCCCAAGCCGATGTGACCCCTGAGGAACAGATCCTCAAATGACCTTAAGAGTAAAAGTAAATTGGTTTATTTATCCAAAAGGAAAGTATAACCAAACATTAAAGGGGACAATATAATTTCTTAAGAGTCTATATGCATAGCTAAAGTCTACATAAAAGCAACAATGCCAGATAGGAGATACTTTCTTTTGAGTTGTTGGCCAGGGTGACCAAAGGGACTCCCAAATAGTAATCCATCATAGAACTGGGAAAATGAACAGCAGACCCTAATCTTATCTAAAGGAGTATGGACAACTGATTGCTGCTAGAAGAGGAACAGCTGACCCTCCTAAAATAAAGACCTCTAGACAGACTAACTAGTTTGACCAGAAGGCCAAATAGTGGGGAATGGCTGGGGGTGCTGACAACACAGCAGACAGTAGCAGGGATATCAGAGTATAAGGGCTCTAGTGGGGGTATGGAGGCTATGGAAGGGTGCCATCTGGGAAGTGGGTGTATAGTTGAATAAGATGGTTTGGAATGTTCTGTGTGATACACACACACACACACACACA
This sequence comes from Nannospalax galili, assembly GCF_000622305.1. Lineage (NCBI taxonomy): Eukaryota > Metazoa > Chordata > Mammalia > Rodentia > Spalacidae > Nannospalax > Nannospalax galili. The sequence goes on from NW_008359324.1 coordinate 2,500,419, forward strand.
CACACACACACAAACACAAATCAACACATTTTTAAAAATGTATTATATTTGAGGAAGAAGCATGGAAATATACTTCATGCTAATTAGTAGAGGCGATAAACATTACCATTGAAATCTACCTGATAACTTCATAGACATACACAGGCGCCAAGGATCCAAGTGCAACCAATTATGATAGTGATAATCAGATGCATACAGATTAGAGGTGCATGCACCAACATCTCTGTGTTAGTAGCAAAAACAATGAGTCTTTCTGCAAGGAATAATATATTGTAAAATGAAATGAAGATCTTTTTTAATGGTTAAAAATCTCATTCAATTTTATGTCTTACAGGGCTTGTATTGAGTTCAATATTGTATAACTGTAGTAACTCACCTCTAACTGAGAAACTTGTACCCACTTGTGAAAGAGATGTACTTTTGCTCTGGACTGTGTTACTGAATATATTAAATCTGTCATGAAATGCTTCTTCTAAGAAGTTATGTAGTTATTAAAAATTAAAAAAATAATGATTAAAAAAATAATAAGAATTAGTAGATGTGAAAAACATTATCATTGAAGTCTACCTGGTGACTTTATATGCATGCTCAGATGTCAAGGATCTCAGAAAATAACCGACTGTCACTAGTTATAATCATATATAGAGAGATTACAAACGCATGTCCAAACATCTTAATGTCAATTGCATTGAAAATGAATTTTTCTGTATGAAACTTTGTATTTTAATAATGAAATGGAGTTCCTTTTTAGAGTTTAAAACCTCAATTAATTTTATGTCTTATGGGGTTTATACTGAGTACAATATTGTATAACTGTAATAATTCTACTGTAAACCTAAAACTTTACAACCAATTTTGAATAAGATGCATCTTAACTCAGAAAATTTGTTATTGAATATGTCAATGCTGTTGTAATGAAATGCTTCTTCTAAGTATGTGTTTATTAAATAAATAATTAACTGGGGAAAAATTTGAATGTTAAAAAATATTAAAAGATAATAAATTTGAAAACTATGCTTTGGGCATAATTTAAAAAGCCACAGTAACATTACTGAAAAATAAATATGTATTGAGAAAAAAAACCCCAAAATCAGAGCATAAATTAATGAAATAGAAACAAAGAAAATAAAACAAAAAAAATCAATGAATTTAAAATTTAGTTTCTTTAAAAAGATAATCAGGATAGGCAGACCCTTAGACTAATTAATCAGAAGAAAGAAAGAACACACCCTAATTAACAAAATCAGAGATGAAAGGAGAAATATCACAATGGAAATCTAAAATGCTGAACATTATGAGAATACTATTAATTTTGAAAATCTAAAAGAAATATAAATTTCTAATTTCATGGAAACCACCAAAGCTAAATCAAGAAGTGACCAACAGTTTGAACAGACCCATAACAAATGAGGAAATTGAAACAGTAATACAATGCTTCCCATGAAAAGCCCTGGCCCAAATTCATCACAGCAGAATTCTATCAGACATTGAAAGAAGATATACAATCAAATTCTTCTTAAATTATTCAAAAAGAAAGACGAGAAAGCACTCTCAAACTACTTCTATAAAGCCAGTATCACTCTAACACGAAAACCAGATAAAAACACAACAATTTAACAATAGAATCATAACCTTATTGAACATAAATGCAAAAATTCTCAACAAAATACTCCTAAACCATAGGCAGACACACATAAAAATGATCACCCACCATGGTTCAGTATATGTAAGCCAATAAATGTAATAAATAATGTAAATGGACTTAAAGACAAAAATCACATGGTCACCTTAATAGATGCATTAAAGGCCTTTGATAAAATTCAACATGCACTTATAAGTTCTAGAGGGAATTGACTTCAAGGAACCTATTTCAAAATAATTAAATCTATATACAATAAACACACGGCCAACATTATTCAAACAGAGAAAAAAATGGAAACATTCCCATTACGATTAAGATCCAGACAAGGTTGTCCACTATTTTCACCCCCTTTTTAAATACAGCTTGAAACTTATGCTACAGCAATAAGGCCAGAGGTGGAAATTAAGGGAGTTCTAATTGCCAAAAAGGAGATCAAATTATCCTTCTTGGAAGATGATACAATATTATATATAAAAGATCACAAATACTACATCAGAGCTCTAGAATTGATCAAGACTTTTATAAAAAGTCAGTTTCCTTTTCATATGCCAATAACAGGCAATCTGAGAAAGCATTCATTGAAATCACTGCATTCACAATAGCTTCAAAAAAATAAAACACCTCAGAATAAACCGAGATATCAAAGATCTCTACACTGAAAAATTTAAATCTTTGAAGAAAGTTATTGAGGAAGACACCAAGAGACAGAAAGACCTCTGGTGCTCAGGGATTGGTGAATTAATATTGTGAAAATGTCCACCCTACCGATAGCAATGTATAGATCCAATAAAATGCCAAACGAAATTTCCATATCATTATCAACAGAATAAGAATCCTAAAATGCATAAGGAATCACAAAAGAAACCAGATAGCCAAAACAAGAATTACCATACCAGATTTAACCTTTACTTCTATATATACTATTATATGACTTATACTCATAAAAAATAGCTTTTTACTGTCACAGAAACAGACCCATAGGTCAACAGAACATAATTGGAGACCCAAACATGAGTACAGGCAATTTCAGCTATCTGATATTTGACAAAGATGACAAGATCGCACATTGGAGGAAAGACAGCATCTTCAACAAATGACACTGGCAAAAATGGATCACAACATATAGAAGAATGAAATTAGACACTTATCTTTCACACTGGATAATAGTCAAGTTTTAATGGATCAAAGACCTCAATGTGAAACTTGGAACTGGAACTGTTAGAAGAAAATCTAGACAGAATCCTCTAAGACACAGGTGTAGGAAAGGACATTCTATATCAGTCATTTGTTACTCAGATACTAAGGTCAACAAATGACAAGTGGGACCTCATTAAACTAAAAAGCACCTGTACTGCAAAAGAAACAAGGATATGAAGAGGAATCACACAGAGTGGGAGAAAATCCTCATCACCTACACATCCAACATGGAATTAATATCCAGAATAAAGAGACAACTCAGAAAAATAAAGAAACAAGAAAACAAGTGTCCCAATACAATGATAGGTAAGAATCTGAAAGAGAGTTCTCAAGTGAAGAAATAAAAGAGGTTAAGAAACACCTTAAAAAGCATACAACATCCTTAGTAATTAAGGAAATGCAAATCAAAATCAATTTAAGATTTCATTTTACCCCTTTCAAACTGGCTAAGATAAAGAGAACAAATGACTCCAAATGCCGACAAAGCTGGGGAGAAAAGGGAATGCTCCTTTGTTGTTAGTGGAATTGTAAACTCATGTAGCCACTATGAAAAGAAGTGTGGAGAACTCTTAAAAGCTAAAAATGAGTGTATCATATGATCTGGTTATACTACCCCTTGGCATATAGCTTTGGTGAAAAAGCAGAGGGAAATTTATTATCTCAAAAACCTGCTGAAGAATACACTTACATTATCTGAACATAAGTGCATGCATATAGCTGAAGGCTATATCACAAGAAACGCAGTGCCAGACAGGAGAAATCTCCCTTTGAGTTGTTGGGTAGTCCAAGAGACTACAAAAATAACATTCTATTACCACAGCAGTTGATTACCTTGCAGAACTTGATGGTTAGCCCCAATTGCTGAAAATAGGATATACTTTGAACACAGGACCTGGAGTAATGAAAGTGGAACTCTTTCCTGAAGACTAACTCACAAAGTTCTGGAAGATAATATGAAAGCTTCTAAGAGAGAAAATCAATCAGTGGTCCAACCCCAGCTTTAAAACCTAATAATCACAACAATGACTTACTCAAAGAACTATGATGATGTAGTAGTGGCAACTTTTTTTTTTTTTTTTTTTTTTTTTTTTTTTTTTTTTTTTTTTTTTTACCCAGCTGGCCTGGAACTTACTATATAGACCAGGCTGGCCCTGAACTCACAGAGATCCAGCTGCCTCTGCCTCCCAGGTGCTGGGGATTAAAGGCATGTGCCACCACTCTCCAGCTAGTATTGAGGGTCATAAACAGCTATCTAATTGCACTTAAAGTTCTCTCAATGAGAGGAAAACTCATGGATGGCAATGTAGACATAGCCAAATAGACATGACAGGAAAGCTTGTAGATCCTAGAGAAAACCCTTCCTTTATTGTATTGACAAATGTAATTACTTGCAGTATGTTAAACATATTTTCAGTATTTTAAGACCTAGAGTTTGTGCATGATCGTCAGAAAACAAATTCTTTCAGGAATCTGGTAACTTGCTTATATGAACTTACAGAAGTGCTGTGAGAACAAACAAGACCTATAAAAACTCAATCAGGCAAAAACACAGCATAGAATGGGGAAATGGGCAGCAGGCACCAAGCATAGCCAAAGAACTATTGGCAGATGGTTATTGGTGGGCTTGAGAGATTAATCTTTAAGGGAGAGACTCCAGATAGATTGACTAGATAGATCCCAGTGGATAAAGGTGCACAAACCTGATTCAGTAGACGTTAACATATATGACAGAGTGCATGAAATCCGATGGGGGGAGGTGTGGGAAGAGTGCAGATGGGGGAGGAGGTGTAAAGATGATTCAGATGATTTGTATGAAATGCACAAATAATCAATAAAAGTATACAATGATAAAAAGACAATAGACTAATTTCTTTGGTGTTGTAAATTTCAAAATAGTGTAACATTGAGTCTGTGAGATTGTTATTACTGACTACTCTTTTTCAGCTATACATTAAAAAATCAAATCTGCCATAATAAAATATAAAATGTACAGTTGCCTGAAAAGCAGCACTAAGGATATTAATGTTCCCCTTTAGACAAATATTGAAAAATACTGAAAATTGTTAAAGAGATTGGTTTCATTAAAAAAGATAGCTTTCACTCTGCATTGAAGAGAATGGGAAGGGTACCATCAGGGCAAGACCTCAGCATACTCAGGGAGTATTGTATTCATTCTCCACAGTTTCAGAGAGCCTCTGAGGTCAAGCAACATTTAGAAGATCTGAAGCCCCTGTGAAAAAGCCCTAATGGACTATTGTATGAAGCTGTGAAAGTGAAGCTGGGTTGTGGTGGAGAAATGAAAACACTGTGTCAGAGCCATGGAGACATGGCTTTTGTTTTTGTTTTTGCTTTCATTGAAAAATTCCTGACTGTGTCCCTATTGCTCGAATTTGAAATAGTGTTGTATATTCTGTGCTATGTTAGGTTGGAAGTATATACTTTGTTTTTTGATTTTATATGGGGTCACAGTGAAGAGATCGTCTTGGGTCTCCATAAAGATTTTGGACTTGGGGCTTTACAACAGTGATGAGACTGTTAGAGACTATGAGGATTTTTTAAGTTGGACTAAATGTGTTTTGCATGATAAGATGCCCATGAGCCTGTGGAGGCAGGGGAGTCAAATATGGTGCTTTGAATGAGAAATTGCCCCATACATTAATCTATTTAAATGCATTGCACTACTGAAAGATTAGACTTCTTGCTGGAGAAAATATGTCACTGAGGGTGGGTTTTGAGAGTTTATAGCCTTGACCCACTTCCAGTTTTCTGTCTTCTGCCTATGTGAATTTCAGGTGTCATTTGTAATCTTCCTGTGCAACAATCTGTTATTATGCCTCCTATGCTGTTATGGACTCACCCTGTGGAAATTTGAGCCAAAAACAAACTCTTTATTAGTTCATTTTGGTCAAGGTATTTTATCACCATGACAGAAAAATAACTAATATAAGAAACGAATTAAACAATGCTAAATTCCTAAACAAAAGAATCAAATGAAATCAAATGTCGTAGAAGTAACCAACTACATTCTGATTGAACTTAAGGCTTGCTCCCCAAAGTATAAAAAAAAGAACTTAACAGGTGACAGGTTATAGAGGACAATTTTCTACTATTATTCACCTAAATGGATAAAGTATTTACTAGACATCTAGTGACTTCTTTATATTCATAGATTAGTACATCTCTCAACCTCATCAGAGAAACATATTTTCAGTAGATAGTATTTAAAACTGAGACTCACAACTGGTCAGCATGAAGAAAATAAGAGACTATAGAGTGATCAGCTTTAATGGGACACCTATATACCCTCTCCTCCAATAGCTCAGGAATCATTATTGTAGAAGGGGCCAAAAGACTGTAAGATCCAGAGGCAGGAAAAATATAACAAAGCAGTATTTGCTAAACACAACAGGGCACAGATACATATAAACTCACAGCAGTTGAAACAGCATTGACAGGATCTGCACACAATTAAGTCAGACAAAAATCCATGGGAAGATAAGCACAAAACTCCATCCCTAGTTGAGGAGTTATTGGAAACTGTTGGGAGAGGTAAATGTGATTTTTCCTTAAGAATGTGGCCCCAGATTGTGGAAGAGGAGACAGAAAGATGGTAAGAGCCCAGGGAGGAGGTTCATGACCATGTGGATATAGAGTCCTATAGGATCCTGGGACACTTCTCATATGAACCTACAGCAATGGTACCAACATGTTCAAGATTCATGCAAACGCAAGCAGACAAAAACCCAGAAGAGAACTGTGGAAATGGAGAGTAAGCCCAAATCTTAGTCAGAGAATTATTGGCAGCTAATTATAAACATTTTCTTAATTTTTATACTCATTGCACAAAAATGTTTTCTTATGGTCTACTGTATTTAAATGACTGACAAATAGTGGGCATGTATGTACATGCAAAACAAAAATAGTATTGAAATCAATTGCCATTTTATTCTATAAAACATTTATTTCCTTAATTTTATGTAGTTACCAGAAAGGGAGAAAGGAGTTTTCACAGTTTCCTCAAAACCACAAGTTTCCTATTCAGTCATTAAATAATGGTTTCAACAAGAGGTATTTTTCCTTTGACCACAACTTGACAAAATATTTATATTTCTGAATGTATGTCTAAATTCTTATTTCCAGTGAAAAAGAATATCTAAATGATTAATGATAACATAAGTTTAACATTAAATTTAAATGGTGAATTTGACAGTAAGAATTATTTTCTACTTCTTCACTTTATTAACAAAGATTATTAACTCCCTTGCAACTGTGGTAGCAATTGTGATGGGATAGTACTCAAGTTAAGCACAACACGTCTTCATATAATGCACTAATGTTAAAAAGACCATTTAAAACATTGATGCTACTGACTGTTTCTTTGCTGTTTGTGAAAAGGAAACAAATTCGCCTTACTGTTTCAGGTGCTTTTATCCTCTAAAGAATTTTGATAGGCTATGTTACCATTTTCAATGAATTATAGAATTGCCGGTAGTTCATACTGACTTAAAGCAAATGGCACTTGGATATATTATTCAAGGAGATTGCTAGATTTATGTGATGTAAAACTTGAATGTCGACATGTTCCAATTTTCCCCTCATCATCTTCATTATCTTTAAACATTTAGCATTAATGTATAATTGCTTTGACACTGTATCTTCATAGACATTAATACTTCTCTATTAATTATAATACTTATCAAAACAAAATAAAAGTAATGGGAAAAATACACTAGGTGACATTTCAATAATGACATGCAAATGTATCACATTTCCTCTGTATGTGTATGTGTATACTGTATAACATATGTATATATATTATTTATAATATACACAGCTGTTGTTAGACACATAGATACCAGACTCCTGGTTTTGCTGTCTCTTGACTTGTAAAGGTAATTTTCTGAAGGGCTCCTAGGTGTTCCAATGTCTTTTTTGTGGACTGTGTTTTAAAACTAAATACATAAATACTTCTGTTTTTATTTTTCTGGATATAAAGTCTATATTTTATTTATTTATATATTCCTTTAAACCTAAAGATGCATTTTTGCTTTCTTATATAAAAGTCACAAAATTTAATGTCAACTCACAACCTACCTTTCAGCTTAAAGGCAGTACTTGCTTTATTTTTGTTAGCTAAGTTCAAATTCACAAATTATCATAAGGCACAGGCAGGAGGTCTGTGTGAGATTAAGCCAAGCCAACTGGAGTTACAGGAAGACCCTGTCACAAAGAAAAATAAGTTGAAAATAATATTCTATTTTCCCCACAATAGTTTATCTATTTTTTAAATGAACATGAAGGTTGATTACTGTCATGGAAACATTTTCTAATCCTCAGAGTTTGCAGGGTCTTGTTTCTCATTTCCAAACATGAGCACCAAACTTGCTGCATTTTAATTACAAACTAATAGAAAAATTGATTTCAAATGTAGCTAGTATTCCTAAAACAATGAAAATTATTTAATACATTTAATATATTTGAATCATATAATATGAATTTATAAAGATTCTAGATTATCTGTTCACACTGGAGATTTAATTTTATCAGTTTAGATGTTTTTAACAGAAAAACTGTAGTGGCATTAGAAGCATGCTGTTAACATTCATCCAGAGATGCAAGGTAAATAAGTGGTAGAGCCCGTTTGCATAGCACTGTGCCTATTACCAACAATATCATGTTAGAATCTTACTCATTAACTGTGACTAGAGTTCAACTTCAGTGACGTTACCAAAACAAAGAAAAAGCAATTGAAAAAAATATGTCTGGTGTCTTATTTCAATTGCTTCTTGCAGTTAACTAAAATGCATTCACTTATAACATATTTTTTGTAACTGATTTGTTTAGAAGATATATGACTGCAATTTTGTCTGCAAATCCTGTGAGTTTGTTAATAAAGGAAAGCTATGTTGTTGTTTAAATTTGAGGTTTTGATTTTTTCTGCTTTTTTTATAGATAACTTTATTGAGCTTTTAGAAATTTTATACATGTCCCACTCAAATCCATACCCCATCCTCCACCCATGCCTCCCCCACCCACCACCAAACCCTATGCACTCTGCCATACATGGTAAGTTCTATTCATTCAGGTATTTATACCCAAATGTCCTTCAGTATAAATGCACCCACTGGATTCTAGTCCATCCAGTGGTCATATGTCAGTCATACTCTCCCTCACCTGTCAGCAATCAGTCTCAAATAGTTCTCAGTCTAGTGCTGGACCACTACGTATTTCTCACCTCCCCTTTGGACCCTGTTTTACATAGTTAATGTGGCAATAGCAGGTAGTAGGCAAACACATTGGAATTTCAAAATATGGCACTTCCCTGTGATCATTTTCTCTCTGTGCAGCTATAGAAGTTCTTTATAATACTAGTATCATGGAGCAAAAGCTTCTATAAGAGGAAGGCAGAGAAGGGCTGTCAATGCTAAAGGAAATGCACACTAAGGAATTTGTTTGATGCTAGTATAGAATAATGTTCAGGCAGTCTTAGTCAGATAGATTTACCACATCCCACGCCTAAAGGAATATTTATAAATTTTTTGGATATACTGAGGTCTTTGATCCATTTGGAGTTGACTTCTGTGCAGGGTGAAAGATAAGTGTCCAATTTCATTCTTCTGCAGGTAGAGATTCAGCTTTGCCAGCACCATTTTTTGAAGATGCTGTCATTACTCCATTGTGTGTTCTTGGCATCTTTGTCAGATATTAGCTGGCTGAAACTGCCTGTACTCATGTTTGGGTCTTCTATTGTGTTCCATTGATCTGCATGTCTATTTGTGTGCCAGTACCATGTGATTTTTATAACTAAATTTCTGTAATGTAATCTGAGGTTTGTTATGGTGATCCTCCAGCACTTTTGTTTTTGGCCAATATTGGAATCGTTTTGAGTCCATATGAATTTTAGGATAATTTATTTTCAAGCTCTGTGAAGATTGGTGTTAGCATTTTGATTGGCTTGCATTGAATCTATAGATTGCTTTTGCTAAGATGGTCATTTTTACAATATTGATTCTACCAGGCCATGAACATGGTAAGTCTTGCCTAGTGTTTTTCTGAATTTCTTTCTTTAAAGATTTGAAATTTTCATTGTAGAAATCTTTAATAGCTTTAGTTAGGTTTATTTCTATTTTTTATATTATTGTGAATGTCAGCATTTCCTTGGATGCTTTTTCTGGTTGTTATTGGCAAATAGAAAGGCTACTGATTTTTGTAAGTTGATATTTTATTTTGCCACTTTACTGAAAGTACTAATAATTTATCACAGTTTTCTAGTAGAAATTTTGGAATCTCTTATGTATAATAGCATATGCAAATAGAGATAATTTGATCCCTTTATTTTCAATTAATATTCTTTGATTTCCCTTTCTTGTCTTATTGCTCTTGCAAGAGTTTTTGAAACTCTGAAACAACTAGAAGAAAATATAGGCAGTACCCTCCAAGATATAGGCATAGGAAAGGACTTTGTAATTCAGACATAAGCTGCTCAGGTTTTAAGGTCAACAATCAGTAAGTGGAACCTCATTAAACTGAAAAACTTCTGTACAGGAAAAGAAACAACCAAGGAAGGGATGAAAAAACCCACTGAGTGGGAGAAAATCTTTACCAGCTACACATCTGACAGAGGATTAATGTCCAGAATATATAAGGAACTCAAAAAGCAAAGAAACAAGAAAATAAATGACCTAATAAAAAGATGGGCAATAGACCTGAACAGAGAATTCTCAAACAAAGAAATAAAAATGGCTAAGAAACACCTTAAGTTTCAGACAATGTTTTGCCAAATGAAACTCGTTCCTGGCCAGGGCTACTACACAGGGGTGTCAGGAACCTAAGTGTGTAGCACTGAGTCATCTCTAGGGTAAGATTTTATACAGTAAAACCATAAACAGGGAAGAAAAGTTTAAGTTCCTAAGCTTACAAGTAGAAAGCCCCCTTGGCAATTTCGATTCTATTAAGTAACAATTACTATTTTGCAGAACCAATCAAAGCATAACCCATAGAAGCCATAAATCTTCAGTTAGCAGGTGCACTCTTAGACACTCTGACCTGTTCCCAAGACAACCATGATTCACTGACATGTATTCCCATACCCTGGGCCAACAGACTGATAATTTCAGAGACTAGAGTCAGCCTAAACTTTAACATGGTGTAACTATGGTCAAGAAGGTGCCATATTACACTTTAAAAGTGCTCAACGTCCTCAGTAATTAGAGAAATGCAGATAAAAATCACTTTATGATTCCACCTTACCCCAGTCAGACAAGCTAAGATCAAGAGAACAAATGACTCCAGATGCTTTCAAAGCTGTGGAAAAAGGGGAACATTCATTCACTGCTGGTGGGATTGCAAAGCACTATGGAAAGCAGGGTGGAGAACTCTTGCAAAATTAAAAATGAACCTACCATATGATCCAATTACACAAATCCTTTGGCATATACTGAAAGGACTTATCCTACTACAGAGATATTTGCACAGCCATGTTTGTTGCTGCTCTCTTCATAACAGCTAAGAAGTGGAAGCAATTTAAATGTCCCTCAACTGATGAATGGTTAATGAAAATGTGGCACTTTTACACAATGGAGGTATACTCAGTACTACGAAAAGATGAAATTATGAAATTTTCAGTTAAATGAATGGAACTAGAGTGTTATATTGAATGAAGTAAGAGAAATGCAAAGAAACAAATAACATATGTTCTCCCTCATTTACAGATGGTAGCACCAATTCCTTAAATGTGAATATATATTCTGATGTAATGCCAGGAGCTAGGAAAATGGAAAGGATACTTGGAGGTAAAGGAAAAGGAAGAACCCAAAAGAGGGGGATAATATGGAACAGATGTTATGGGGGGTGGGGAAAGTGAGAGTATTCAACTGAGAGGAGAGGAGGGAGGGATATGCAAGGAGCACAAGGATGGGGGGAGGGAAGTCAGGAGAGGGGAATGGTGAGAGGCAGGCATTATTGGAGGGAGGGTGGGGATAATGGAAGTCCTGGGTCTGGGGAGGGAGAAATGAGGAGGGAGGTCAGATGGGAGAAAAAGGAGTACAATTGAATGAATCTCGGGGACCAGGGATCCAGAGGGAAATGTGATGCTGCTGAAACCTCATGAGAAATGTACAGTGCCTAAAAAACATTAGCTGTTTGGCAAGGAACACAATGCCAGGCAGAACCACCTCCTTTTGAGTCACTTGTGAGATTGGTTCAGGAAACTCCACCAAAAAAGAGGCTATTATCAAAGCTCCTGGTTATCTCCCAGAAGAAGTATGTAGGACCTTACTGCTGAAGACAGGACACACTTTGGATACAGGACTTGGAGAAATAAAATAGGAATTGACCTGGAATCCTTCTACCTCAGAATTAGCTATCATAATACTAGATGATCATATGCAAATTTCTAAGGAAGAAAAATATCAATCAATGGTCCAACTCAGCCCTAAAGTTTAACAACCATAATGACTGACATGGCAAATTACCTCTATGGGTGCAGTAGTGGCACTGTGGAAGGAGGGGGATAATTAAATGATATCTAATTGGACTTAAACCCCCCTCAATGGGAGTGAACTGATGGGTGGTACTGTAGACTCAATAAAATACACATGGCTGGAGAGCACATAGATCCTAGAGAAAACCTTATCTCTGTCATATCTCTAGACAAATGCAATTTCTTACCATATGATGAATATGGATCCTTATATTTACAGACAAGCATGCTGTATACCATTCATCAAGGAACCTTCTTTTTGCAACAGATGGAGACTGCTTTAGAATTCCACAACGGATCAGACACAGCCACTATAGGTCTGAGAGATGCACAGTCCTAAGTGACACATCTACAGTTGAACCTCTACACCCAAGATTCCTGGAACATAGCAGAAAGCTAATGCATCTCTCAACTTTCACCAGTTAAGCTTCCTTATGCAACAAAATGAGATGCACACAGAAGGTCACAACTGGCCAAGTTTTAAAGAATGAGAGACTGCAAAGTGGTATCCCTTGATAGGTCTACTATGTTGAACCTCACCCACTCATGGCTCAGGGATCATTTCGGAATAGGTGGCAAAAAGATTATAAGAGCCAGGGCTAGTTCATGAACACAGGGAAGCAAATACTTTCAGGCCACTGGAAGTTTGTGTATGTGAACTTTTCGCAGCGATGGCATTGACCCCAGGACGGATGCTAAATCAATTAAACAAGGGAGCAGAGGGGAGGAGAGAAATGTGGTCCCTAGGCTGTCCCTAAGCTGAGAACTACTGGAAACTGATTGCAATTGTGAGAGGCAGAGTTTTCCTTAATTATGATCTCCTGATGAGCTGACTAGACTCCAGTGGTTCAGTTTTCACTGGAATTGATCTAGGCACAAATGCTTGACTGGATAGGACTTAACATATGTGGAGAAATATGTGAAGTCCGGTGGCGGGGCATGGATTGGGGAAGGAGCCTAAATTTGATTAAGAACTGTTGTACGGAACTGCAAAAGCTCAATAAAAAATAAAAACAAAAAAACCCAAAAATATATATGTATATAAAACTGGGCATGAAGATACAGATGTAGAAAAATGCATGCTACATGATCCTCTTTATTCAAAAATCTTTTTAGATTAAAAATTCAGGTCAGTGGTTCTCTGGGATCATGTCCAATTTATTATTGGAAATGGGTCATCAAGAGGTATAGAGGGATTTGAATGGCAGTAGAAATATTTATAGTGTTGATCACATTGCACATTAACTGGTAAATGTTCATTAGACTTAAATTTATTGAACTTTGCATATAAATTATATTTTGATAAACTTGAAATAATCAAAGAATACAATTGAGAAAAATATTTGTAGTGTATTTGCACCTTATAAGCTAAAATTTTATGTGGTTATACATTTACAATTTCGTAAAACATTATTTTTCTATTTTTAAATTTTATGTGTATGAGTGTATTGCCTGCATGCATGTGAGTGTACCTGTGTCATGCAATGTTGTGGTGTTCAGAACAGGGCATCGGATTCCCCTGGAACTGGCATTAAGGATGGTTTGTAGCCACAATGTGGATGCTGGGAATTGAACCTGGGTCCTCTGCAAGAACAATCAGTGCTCTTAACTGCTGAGTTATCTTTCCAGCCCCTCAAAAAACTTTTTAAATTATTATTATATCCTATTCCTATTTAATTTTTTGAAGAAATTTAATGAAAAAGTGTCATAGTCTGTACTGTAAGAAATGCAGTTGACATCACAGACTTATGGTCATAATCTAAAATGAAGCTTTTAACTTTTTATTAGTGTAAAATAACATGGAGAGATTAAAAAAAATTGTATTGGGTCTCCTTGACCACCTTCACGAACCACTCAAAAAGAGATCCTTTCCTTCTGATACTGTGCTCCTTGTCAAGCACCTCCCAGGCATACATATGCACTAACATTCAGGCAACTGTGTATGCATTTCTCAGGTTATTGAGGGTATCACATTTCCTTCTAGATTTCCAAGCCCCAAAGATTCATTCATCTCTCCTCTTTTTTCTCCCACCTGGCTTCTCTCCTCCCTCCCTAGTCCCAGCACTACCATTATCTCCAACATCTTCCCAATAACACCCACCTCCCCAAATCCTCCCTTTCCTGACTTCCTTCTATTGCCAAACCTCTTGGTTATCCCCAAGTACTAGTAGATAAGACCCTACTGCTAAAGATAGGAAATACTTCCGATACAGGACTTGAAGCAATAGAACAGGAACTGACCCAAAAGTCTTCTAACTGAAGTTTGGCTATGGTAAGTCTAGATGATAATATGTAAACTGTCAAGGGAAAAAAAACCCAATGGCCCAACCCAGCCCTGAAGTCTAATAACGACAATGACTGCCATGGCAAACTACCTCTATTGGTACAGTAGTGGCTCTCTTAATCTGGGAGGCAATCAATAGCTATCTAATTGTATTTAAAGCCTTCTCAGTTGCAGGGAACTCATGGGTGGCATTGTAAACTCAGCTGAATACACATGGTAGGAGAGGACATAGATCCTAGAGAAAACCCTATCTTTTTCATATCTCTAGACAAATGAAATTTCTTGCTATATACTAAGTATTGATTCTTTGTTATTTACAGACAAGCATACCATACACCATTCATGAAATAAGCTTCTTTTTGCAGCAGATGGAAGCTACTTCAGAACTTCACATGTGGTCAAAGAGAACATGTGTCTGAGAAATGCCCAGTACTAGGTGATACATCTATAGATGAACCTACAACTAAGGCTCATGGAACATAGTGGAACAAGGGGTAGAGACAAAACTAATGCATCCCTCATCTCTCACCACTAATGCTTCCTTATACAGTACAGTGTGATGCACACAGAAGGTCACAACTGGCCAAGGTTTAAAGAATAAGAGGCTTCAGAATATAGGATAGGACTCCTATGTGGAACCTAATACAGCCACAGCTCAGGGACCATTGTGGAAGAGGGGGTGGGGTGGAAAGATTGTAAGAGCCAGGGCTGCTTCATGACCACAGCAGGGGCAGACTCTTTCAAGCCACTGGAATCCTGCACATGTGAACTTGTGGTAGTGGTGGCATCGAGCATAGGACTATGTCAACTCAATTAAACAATGGCCCAAAGGGAAGGAGAGAAATAAGTTGGTAGCCTGGCACATGACTGAGAACTACTGGAGACTGATTGCTGCTGGGTGAGGAAGTGTGTTACTTAAATATGATCACTGGATGGGCTGAATAGACTCCAGTGGATGAATTTACACTGAAGGACATTTGGGTACAAATGCCTGAATGAATAGGACTTAACACACATGGCAGAACACATGAGGTCCAGAGGGAGGGTGGGGGTGACATGGATGGGGGAGGGGTGTCTAAATTTGATTAAGAACTGTCATATAAAATTACAAAAGCTCAATTAAAAATGTTAAACATTTGTGTTGAAATGTGTTTTTTCAATATGTTTCCTAGAATCTATACTTTAAAAAGTAGCTGAACAGCAGCAGTTTGTATATAGATCAAGAATCTTAAGATAGCAAATATAGGAAAATTTACATGGAGAAATATACAGCACAGCAAAAACCTTTGGATCAACTTTTGTTAAAAGGTCAATTAGGCTTGGGATATAACTTGGTGGTAAGGCACCTACCTAGCATATATAAAGCTCTGTGTTTGATGTCCAGTCAATTCATACAAAATCACATGCTTAATTATGGATCTTAAAATACACTCAAAATTTTTCTTTCAAATTTATCATGAATCATGGATTACCAGTTTTTTCTCTTCAGTTCCAACTTTCAAAGAACTCTAATATTCAATTAATATTGTCCTAATATACAGTTAATATTGCACTGGAGATACAGAAGTGTTGATTATGGAGTGCTGACTTTGCCATGGAACATGGTGGAGTACTGGGACTTATGGGTAGGTAACAAAATCAGGATATATATATATATATATTACACAGGATCACACATCTTACATAGCTATAATGACAAGCACATGAGTTTTCTGCTAGGTCAAAGTTTGCCACACAACATTGACTTATGACAATGAAAGTCTACCCTGATGGTGAAATTGTCACATAATTGTCTTTCTAATGTTCTAAGACCCGAGGGTCACCTGGACACTGGATCACCACCTTATGACAAAGGCAGTTTGGATGCTTTGCATAGGAGGATATATTGAAGGAGAACATTGGGTGATATGTGTGAACTCCAGGAAAGCCACCCAGTGCTGAAACAACAGGTAAAGAAATGCAATAATGAGGACAGAAAAGATGAACTAAATAGCACAAGTTACCTGTTTCTTTTTCTTCACTCTTACTGAAGTTATGGAGAGAAAGTATATAAGGTTGAATAAGAAGTGAATCAGAAAGCACATAAGACAACACCCACCTTCAAACAGCAGAGCTGTGGAAGAAGCCTGAGCTGATGAGGACAGGAAGTAGAAATGTACAGAAGGAAATCTTTATTTCTATGGCAGATAAAAGTTTTAATAAGGAGAATTTAAATTGAAAATATATAGTTGTGCTGTTAATAAGGGTAATAGTAATCACATGACCAATAGATATGTCACCACTTATAGGGAGGAAAAGATCAAAGAAAATGTGTACAAAGAAATACTTTTTCTTCACACCTTTTTATATGTGGAATGTTCAAAAGTTAGCTAACAGATTATCTGTAACCATAAATTAGGCCAACTGATAAATACACAGAGGGAATATCTTCTGAGATATAAAGACTGATGATGATGTTATACTATTTAAATTCATATGATAGTAATAAGAATTTATCTTCAGGTTAGTTAGATAAACTACAATGGTCAAAATCACACCCAAACATTAAAAAAATTTCACAAATGATAAAATGATCATTAAATAAGTGGAATTAAATATCAGTAAGAAGCACAGGCTCTGGATTTAGACTGTTTACCTTAAAATTCTATTTGTCTTAATCACTCATTAGTTTTTTAGGAATATAAAAATCAGTATTTGAACTCACTTGTATTAATCAGGAGCAAAATAAGAAATATGTGCTTAATATTAACAATAGTAACAATGAGGAAAAGAGTAACAATAAAAAATTGTATTCCTGAGTTCATAAAACTGATCTCTTAATAAATCCGATGTACCAATGGAGACAGAATACTTGAGAAAACCCAGGAAATTTCCCTCTGTCTGCCAAAAACCCATACACATTATAAAATTCTCTTGAGCCTTTAAGTTCCATACCTGTGCTGTCACAAAATCAGCATATAATCTGTGCACAGTGTCCTGAATATTTTATTTGTTTCTATATTATGATGGTTCCTGAGGCTAAATTATTGTAAATGTTATCATAATGTTATGATTGTTTAAAGAATTACAACAGAAATATTTCATTACACTTTTGAACTGAGATGAGTCAATCTGTCATCTCAGCTCTCAGCCAAATCTGGGTCATGGGGACCTCCACCTTAGATTTACAATTTGGCGCTCAAGCCCTGAGACATCCTTGTGCCCCACCATCTGAGCTCTGTTTGACCCAGATCAAAGAACTCCCACCCTAACACTCCAGTGAAACTGCTCAGCACATTCTAATCTGCTTATCCAGGACCCTGTTCAGTCAATCCTTAAATCTCAAGGTAAACATTGCACTTGACTAACAGCTCCAGGGCTCACATTTAATCTGCTTAAGTAGTTAGATCATCACCATGTTTTCCACATGCCTGTCTTGGTCCTAACTCCTGTCCTGCTCATTCCTCTGAGACCTCTGGGCTAGCCTGGTAAGTCACATCTCACTCACTAGGTCTTGATCCACCTGCTCCATGACCAGCTACATTCTTGTACTCCAGGGTTCACATCTGCACTTTTTAGGGAGTGAGGCTCTCTCCACACTGTTACCATTGTGCCTAGGCACAATCCTGCTCCTCCTGCCTGAGAGATCTGGGCTCTTGAATAGTCAGATTGGAACAGTCTCGTCCCACAAATAAAAAAATCAAAAGTGAGAACTTTAACAAACTAACTAGTCACACCTATCAGAAAGCAACCAAGCTACCTCAGCAATATAAACAGAAGCAATTATCAACTGAACAAAGACAGGCTAGAATTTCATAGGGGGCACACAATCAACAAATGAAATCCATATACCCAGGGTACAACACACACACACACACACACACACACACACACACACACACACACACACACACACACGAAAACAAAGATAGACCTTTAATCCTAACACTCAAGAAGCAGAGGCAGAAAGATCTCTGTGAGATGAAGGCCAGTCTGGTCTACACAGTGAGACCCAGTCAGCTGACTGACTCAAAGCATGGTACTTTAACTGTAGAGGGAGGACAGAGGTTATACAGGGAGAGAGAGAGAGAGAGAGAGACAGAGAGAGATAGACATAGAGAGAGACAGAGAGACAAATGACTGAGGACATTTATTGATGCAGAAAGAGGAAGAATATAAAAAGCTTAGTTAATGTGAAGACGAGGGGAAAATGCATTAGCTCAAAACTTACTGAAAAACACACATGAAATATCTGAACATGAGTGCAAGTGTATAGCTGAAGTTTATATAACAAAAACCACAGTGCTAGATAGGAGAAATTCCCTTTGAGTTGTTGGTCAGGGTAGTGCTGAAGACTCTCAAAATGACACAGGCTATTGCCTCAGTACTTGATTACTTTCCAGAACTTGAGTTAAAAGACTCTAATGCTAAAGACTGGCCACACTTAGTAAAAGAGACTACTAGAAAAAGAAGCCATGAATGTTTTCTCTCATTTGTGTATCTTAACTCTAAATTCTTGAATGTGAGTATCTATCTAGCTGTAACCCCAGGAACAAGGAAATTGGAAAGGAATCATGGGGGTAAAAGGTAAGAAGAAACTTGGAGGAGGGAGAATAATAGAGAGGTGTTATCAAAGGGGAAATAGTGAAAATGGCATTGTTTAACTGGGCAGGGAGGAGGGACAGTTATAAAATGAACCATGGTGGTAAAGGGGAAGAAGGAGGTTGAGAGAAGGAAATTGTAGGAGGAAGGTGCTATCAAGGGGAAAGTGGGAAAGCAAGGGTTACTTTAACTGGGGAGGGAGGAGGAAGGTTTATGCAAGGCATGAGATAAATCACACTAAGGAGGTGTTAAAAACCAGAGAAAAATGTAATAGTTGAGGCTGTGTGTATAGCTGAAGGCTATATAACAGAGAACACAGTGCTAGACAGGAGATACCTCTCTTTGAGTTCTTGGTAGTCGAAGAGACTCCCAAAATAAGATATTTCCTCAGCCCTTGATTGCCTCCCAGAACTTGAAGATAAGATGCTATTGCTGAAGATAGGGCATACTTTACACAGTGGACTTGGAGCAGTTGAATTAGAGATGACCTGGAAGCCTCCACCCTGAAGACTAACTCATAATTTCACAGCATACAATGTAAGCCACAAAGAGAGAAAACAATCAGTTTTCCAATCAGTGGTCCAACCCAGCTATAAAGCCTAATAACCACAATGACTGGCACAGCAAGCGGTCTTTTTTTTTTTTTCAGTAGTTACTCTTTTATCTTAGGTATAATCAACAGCTATCTAATTAGATTTAAATCCTGCTCAATGGTAGGGAACTTATATGTGGTATTGTAAACACAAAATAAGGCCACAAACACAAAGAAATTAAAATGACAGTATCAAATATACAACTTTCAATAATAATACAAAATACCAATGGCCTCACCTCCTCTGTTAAAAGACTCAGACTGGTGCAATGGAACAAGAAAGAAAACCCATCTGTTTGAGTCTTCAAGAAACTCATCTCAGCTTCAAGGATACGCACTATCTTGGAGTGAAAGGATGGAAAAATATTCCAAGCAAATGGCAAGCAGGTGTTGAAAAATTAATATCTAACAAGATAGATTTAAAATTAAAATTCATCAGAAAAAATGACAGTACTTCATTCTAATCAAAGGAACAATTGACCAAGAATACATTACAATCATGATCATGTATGCACTGAACTCTGGAGCACCCAATTTCATAAAATCAGTACTCTAGGACTATAGAACAGAGATTAACCCCATCTCAGTAATAGCAGATGACCCAATATCTCACTATCCTCAATAGACAGGTCAACTGGACAAATAAATCAAGAGGCATCTGAATTAAATGACATATGACATGCAATGGACCTAACAGATATATACAGACTATTCCACCCAAGCACCAAAGACTACTCTTTCTATGAAGCAGCTCAAGAAAGCTATTATAGAACTGATCACATTCTGGGACACAAAACAAATCTCAACAAATAAAAAAATTGAAATAATTCCATGCTTTCTATCAGACCATGGCCAATAAAGCTTATAATCAACAGCAAAAGAAGCTCTAGTAGCTACATGAACTCATGGAGATTAAACAACACACTCCTGAATGATGAACGAATCAAAGATGAAATTATGAAAGAAATGAAAGCATTCCTGGAAAAAATGAAAAGGAGAACACCAACAAAACCTCTGGGACAACCTAAAAGCAGTATGAAAAGGGGAGATTATAGCTCTTAGTGCCTACATCAAAAAATCAGAAAGAGCACGTGTAAATGACTTGACAGTACAACTGAAGACTCTAAAGAGGCAAGAAGAAAGCAACCCCAAACCTAGTAGATGAGAAGAAATATCAAAAATCCGAACAGAAATTAATAATATGTCTGCAAGGTGCTCAGTACTAGATGACACATCTACAGTTGAATCTCTAAACCAAGGCTCAAGGAACTTAGTGGAAGAGGGAGTATAGAGAAAACTAATGCATCTGTCTACTTTCACCAGTAAAGCTTCCTTATACAATAGTTCAAGGCACACAGAAGGTCACAACTGGTCAAGTTTTCAATAATAAGAGACTGTAGAATGTAGGATAGGACTCCTGTATTGAACCTCATCCACCCATGACTCCGGAACCATTGTGGAAGAGGGAGGTGAAAGGCTGTAGGAGCCAGGGCTGGTTCTTGAACACAGGAAGGCAGAGGTTTTCAGGCCACTGGAAGCTTGCACATGTGGACTTGTGGCAATGGTGGCATGAGCACAGGACCCATGTCAACCCAAACAAAAGTCCATAGGGGAGGTGAAAAATAGGTGATACACACGTACTAGACTGAGAACTATTGGAGACTGATTGCTTCTGGGTGTGGGAGAGTATGACTTACATATAATCACTAGATGGGCTGACAAGACTCCAGTGGATGCATTTACACTGAAGGACATTTGAGTATAAATGCCTGAATGAATAGGACTTAACATGTATGGAAGAATAGATGAAGTCCAATAGAGGTGATGGGCGAGGTATGGATGGGGAAGAGGGTCTAAATTTGCTAAATTTGATTAAGTATTGTTGTATGGAATTACAAAGCTCTCATATATATATATATATATATATGAACAATAAATAAGAGTACCAAAAAAAAATGACTTGATGGTGGCTGTTGGTGGGGCCACAGTGGTGGAGTTCTTGAAGTACTCAAAGGCTCTCCAGGGAAGCAGAAGATGTTGATTAGGGTACATGTCAAGGTGCTGGAATTTATCCCACACCAGCTGTTTGACAATGCTGGCTTTGCTGTAACAAATATCCTCAATAAGCTGTGGGTTCACTGTGCACGGGGGTTGGGGGTTGTGGTATGGCATGGGCGTGGACACTGAGGTTACTGCTGATAACTTCCAGGCCTTTGTATGAGAGTCATCGATGGTGCAAATCAATGCCCTGACTACAGCCTCTTGAGGTTGTATGCCTTGTGTCTGTGGATGAGATTACTGAGAACACCTCCTCCGCTGTGGATGCTCCCCGAGAAGTTGAATAGGTTGGGGTGGACCGCCTCCGTTGAGATCTGCATGCATCACCACCAGCAGCAGGTTACATTTCTCCAGCTTGGTGAATCAGTGGTGAGGAAATGGTTGTAATCAGAGTACTACATTTTCACAGGAGGTTATATAAATTAAACTTAGAGCTTAGAAAAAATATGAATGACCAAATTTTGGGTTTTTCCTCTCACATGCTAAATAAAACAATACAAGCACAATAATAGAAAATATTGCATACACTCTTTAGACCTTTATTTAATGTGCTAACTGAAATTCTCTTTATTGTTTCAGGAAGAGTCAAAATGATCAGACGTGTCTTTTAGTGCAGAAATATTAAATTGACTGTAAAAAGTTGTGTTTGTATGTGCATTTATGCTTGTGTATTCATGTGTATGTGCACCTGTGCATGTGTGTGTTTGGAGGCCAGAGATCAATATAGGTGCCTTCCTCAATAGCTTTCAATCTTAATTTTTGAGACAGTGTTGTGCACTGAACTCAGATCTCACCAATTATTTAGAGTGGTTAACCCCAAAGTTTTGAAGACCTACCTATTTCCCTGCCCTATGCACTAGTGATATAGACTTGTGCCAACACAGCTGGCTTTTTATGTGTGTTTTGGGGTCCAAACTCAGGGACTCATGTTTTCCCAACAAGCACTTTATTTACTGAGTCATTATTAACTTCCTAATTATTTCATTACCTATAAATATGATTGTGGAAAAGAAGTATTTCTTGAAATATGAAAATGTAAGCCAGTATAGAACATATTCATCTTAATTTGTAACATACTTGTTATACTCTACATATATCAAATCTCTAACCCATGTTTAAAATAGTAATGGTATACCCAGTGGATGAACCCATACTGTAGGATATTTGGGGACACAAATATCCATATGTTCCATACATATATGGATATATAATATGGGTATTAAATTGGGGGGAAGTGGGGGTGGGAGTGTAGATAGTGGATCTAAGTACTATCAAACTATATTGTATGAAAATCACAAAAATTCAATAAAGCAAAATTGTTTTAAGAAATTAAAAAATAACAGTCTTTCTTTGAACATAATTTTATTTTTAAATGTTCAACTTGATATATTTGGAATCGGACTATGTTGCTATTAATTTTATCAGTAGGGTAATACAAATTACATGAGTGACTAAAGTTTTTCACATAAGGTCAATATTTTAATTAATAGTGTACCAAAGTTGACATTTTATCATTGATGATAAGTAGTAAAACTGTAGGGGAAGTGGAAACAAGAATGTAAGCAACTATTTCAAGACACCACTGAATAGTGATACTCTAAGGACCAAACTGCCAGCATCTGAAACTTTGAGAACACTATAAATTGTATCTAAACAATAGTAACTCTGATAGACTGTTTCACAAAAGTTGACAATGTGATTAAAATATGAACATACAATAAAAATACAGAGTCTTACCTTCAAGTTCAGGGTAGCAATCAAGGACTATGGTAATAGCCTGTGCTATGGAGATTTCTCCTGTCTGACATCTTTTGCTACTATATGTCCTTCAGCTATACACATGTACTCATATATTTATTCTATGTGAATTTTTCCATAGGACATTGAAGTAATACACTTCCCTCTGTTTTTCTTTATTATATAAGCATGAATTATCCCTTCTTTTACTCCCTTGTATCACCCTCCCTACTGCCGCCTCAGTTAAAGTACCTCCATTTTCCCCATTTCTCCCTTTAAAAATCTGTCTCCTACTTTCCCCACTTCTCAAGCTCCTACTTCTCCTTTATCCCCATAGTTAATTTCTATTGTTCTGGCTCCTGTGGGTATATCTTGAAGTGTACTTGATGATGGTGGTTGATCATTTTGATGTCTGTCTTTACGTGATTTGTAAATGGTTTGTTGAGAGTTTTTGCATTTACGTTCACTAGGAATATGGGCCTATATTTTCTTTCTTTCTTTCTTTCTTTCTTTCTTTCTTTCTTTCTTTCTTTCTTTCTTTCTTTCTTTTTTTCCTGTGTGCACCTGGATTTTGTATCACAGTGATACTGGATTCATAGAATGAGTTTGGGAGATCTCCCTTAGTTTCTATCTTTATGAATAATTTAAGTTTTGGTTGGATCTTCTCTGGCGTTTGGTAGAATTCTGCTGTGAATCCATCTCGGCCTGGGCTTTTTGCAGTTGGGAGGCTTGATAATACTCTTCTGGTTTTCTTATTTTTTTGTTTTTGTTTTTGTTTGTCTTAAAATATTTTATTTATTGCTATTTTTTAAATTTTTTTGGTGTGAGTATAGTGTAAGCATGTATGTAGGTGCACCTGTGTCATGCATTGCTTATTGAGGTCACATAAAGGTGTTGGATCTCCTGGATCTGGAGCTATGGACAATTGTTAGCTTCAGTGTGGGTGCTTGGAACCTAACCCAGGTCCTCTTCAAGAGCAAAGATTGCTCTTAATCACTAAACCATCTCTCCAGCTTCTGATTTTCTTATTTGTTATGAATCTATGTAAGATGTTGATTCTTGATTTAGCTGTGATGATTTTCATAAACTTAAAAATGTACTTATTTCTTTTAGGTTTTCAAATTTAATAGAGTATAGATTTTAAAAGTATTCCCTTATAACGTTCTGGATCTTTTTGGTGTCTGTTGTATGTTTGGTGTCTGTTTGGTGACTGGTATCTCTTTGGTGTCTGTTGTCTTTTTGGTGTTGTCTCTGATTTTGTTAATTTGGCCTTACTCTTTTTTTTCCTTTGATTAACTTGGCTTAAAGGTCTGTTTATCTTGCTTATCTGAGAACCAACTCAGATTCATTGATTCTTCGTATTGTTTTCTTTGAGACCCTATCACTGAAGACCGGCCATATTTCAGACACAGCACTTGGAGCAATCAAGTTGGAACTGATCAGGAATCTTTCTCCCTGGACACTAACAGGCAAGGGAGAAAACCAATCAGTGGTTTCCTACCAAGCTATGAAGACTAATAAATAGGAATGAATGGTCCAGCAAACTATCACTATTGGTGTAGTAGTGGCACTTGTTTCTTAAGAGTTATCAACAGCTGTCTAATGAAATTGAGGCCTACTAATGGGAGGAAACAATACGAAGTACTATAAACATGGTCAAAGGCACATGGCTTGAGACATCATGTTTCCTGGAGAAAAAACTTTAAATATTTAATTTTATTTTATGTGGATTGCCTGCATGTATGTAAGTGCACCCATGTTATGCAGTGACCACAGAGGTCGGAAATGGATGTCAGATGCTCTGGAACTGTAGTTATGGATGGTTGTTAGCCTTAGTGTGGGTGCTAGAAATGAAAGCTTGGTCCTCTGCAAGAGTAACCACTGCTCTTAACTGCAGAGTTATCTTTCCAACCCTGAGAAATTCTACTTTTGTCACATTCCTCGAACAATTCAATTTCTTAATGTATTTTTAATATACATCCTTATATTTACACACAAGTGTACCATTCACCCCTCATCAAAGAAGCTTTTTGCAACAAATGGGGACTATTACAAAGTTACAGAGCTGGTCAAATACAGAGAATAAGTGATGTTCAATCCTAAGTAACATATCGTGAAAGCAATCGCTACACATAGGATGAATGCATCTCTTAACTCACTAGAGAAGTTTCCTTATGTAGCAGTTGGAGATTAACACAGAGACACACAATTAGCCAATGCACATACACAAGAGGCCACAGTATTCTTTTCCCTGAATAGGACACCTGTTATAAACCACTTCCTCCCAAGGCTCAATGATCATTGCAGAAGAGGAGCCAGTGGGGGTGGATGACTGCAAGAAACCAGAGTCTTCCAGACATCTGGTCATTTATGGATTTGAACTCACAGCAATGAAAACAGCATGCATAAGCACTACGAAAGCTTTAACCAGACAAAATCCCAGCCTGGACATAGGGAAGTAAGAAATGTCAGCCAAACTTAAGGAATTTTTGAAAACTGATGATTGCTGTGAGGGTGAAAGAGTTTTTTACAGAATTGGGACTCTTGGTAGTCCAGTGAATAGATCCACACTGAATTACAATGGGGACACAAATAAGTGGGGAGATGGAAGCAGATGTAAATTCCATCAAACTATATTGTCCAAAAACTCATGAAAATTCAATAAGAATGCAAAAACCAATTAAAAGTATAATAAAATATGTTAAGATTGCTAATGTTACATTACAATATATTTGTTTCTGTGTGTGAATATGTGTTTCTGTGTGCATTCCTGTGTATGAGTCCAAGTGTATATGTGCCTTGGTGTACATGGAGATGTCAGAGGACAGCCTTGAGTGTATAGCCTCATTTTCTTCATTGTTTGAAAGCTTTCTTATTTTTGGCTGCAGTGTACACCAGGGTAGCTGACCTGATAATTTCCAGGGATTTTCTTGTCTCAGTCTCCCATTTAGCCCATAAGAGTAACTATAAATGTGCACTATTACACTTAGATTTATCTGGGATAACAGCATTTGAATTCAGCTTCTCAGGTTTGTATGGCAAACACTTGATGCTTGACCATAAATTTTAAAATTTTAGCCAAATTGCAATGTATTATCTACATATAATCTTCTGACTTTACTTTTTCTCCCACTCATATTCTCAATTTTCTAGTTTTCAGATTCTAAAAGTTCTATCCTGCATACTTGCCCATCTATGATATATTCTTCTTTCTTTAGAAGAAGGAAAGCTTCTTATTTTTACAGTGAAAGTTCCCGGTAGGCTCCATGTACTTGGACAATTTGTCCCCAGATGGGGGTGCTGTTTTGGGGGGTTTTAGAAGGTGTGGCTATCCTGGAGGAAGCACATCACTGGGGGGTGGGCTTAGAGAGTTCTTAAGCCTTGCCAGATTTCCAGTTGCTCTCTTGTTTCCTGTGCCTGTGTGATGATGTGAGAGCTTAGCTTCTGCTGCTTCTGCTCCAGCCACCTCCACCAACATTGCCTCCCTGCCATGATGGACTGTAATTCTCCTGGAACTGTAAGCTAAAATAAACTCTTCCTCCTATAATTTGCTTTGGTCAGTGTTTTTATTACAGCAACAGAAAAGTGACTAATACACCTGGTAAGTCTATCTTCCACATTCAGACCTGCCTACTATGTCTTGATCCCCTGTAGTCAAACCTGCTCAGTTTTTCACTCTAGTTTCTTGGAGCCTTTAGAGTCTATCCCCAATCTCAGCTAGTATTTGCAATCCTGAGACCAGCCTCCTACTCTGTCTGAAACCCCTTGAATTCCCTAGACCAGCCTTGTTCCCTATTAAGTCTCATCTTGCTCACTGGTACCTTGACTTCCCCACAACCTGAGAAACTCAATTTCCAGGACCCCACATCCTTTTCTCCTTCTAGCCTTGGACACAGGCCCACTTTTGTTCTTAGCACCCCATATCTCTGAACTATCCTCTTAGCTTTTCATGGTGGTGAGTTCTTCAAATCACACAGTGCCCATCCTTTAACACTGAGACCATTTGCAGCCCCATCCATTGCTAGAGGGCCAGGGTTCATTGCCATTTAGTAGGAGGCCAGAACTTTCCAGACTGCCTAAAAGTGCCTTATCCTGGCTTCTCCATGGTGGTGAGCTTTCCAAATAGTGCCTTGTCTATCCCCCTATATTGGGATCACCTACAGCCACTCCCATTCTTGCAAGATTAGGCTAGCTTTCCTGCCCTTTAGTAGGGGCCTAGACCTTTGCAGACTACCTGAGATCACCTTAATTCACCTTCCACCTAGCAAGCTTTCCAGTATCCCAAATTATGCTGTGCCTGCTGACTAGTGGGGCCCAGACCTTAGGAGGAAGCCTAAGGGCATCTGATTCTCACCTGACTTGGGCGTCTGCAGGAACTCCTGAGTATCTTAACTAGAGCCATCTTGTCCTTCCAATGTAAAATCACCGCAATTATAATATCTGACAAAATAGACACCAAACTAAAACTAATAAGAAGGGATAAAGAAGGCCACTTCATTCTTATCAAAATAATGATTGTCCAAGAAAATTTTATAGTTATGTACATGTATTCACCTGACTCTGGTGAACCAAACTTCATTAAAATAGTGCTACAGGACTTTAAGATACAGAATCATCCCAACTCACTCATAGAACAGACTTCAATACTCCGCTGTCTCCAATACAAGTCAACTGGACAAAGAATAAACAAAGACATCTGAATTAAACAATATCATACATCAAATGGACTTAACAGACATATACTGAATATTCCACCCAAATACAAAAGAATATACTTTCTATTCAGAGCCCATGGAACTTTCTCCAAAATTAGCCACATAGTGGAGGAGAAGGCAAAGCTCAACAAATGAAAAAATTTGGAATAATTCCATGCATTCTATCAGACCACAAGTGCAAAAAATATTAAAATCAACCCTGGAAGAACTCCTTGTAACTACATGAACTCACGGAGGTAAACAACACACTCCTGAATGATGAATGAATCAAAGGAGAAATTTAGAAAGAAACAAAAGTATTCCTGGAACTAAACTAAAAGGACAATACAACATAACAAAACTGGGACACTATAAAAGCAGTCCTAAGAGGGCCATTTATAACTCTAAAAGTCTACATTAAAAAATCAGGTAGAACAAAAATAAATGACTTAACATTTCAACGCAAGACCCTTGAAAGACAGCAACAAATGAAACCCAAACCCAGCAGAAAAGAGGAAAAACAAAAATCAGAGAAGAAATTAATAAAATAGAAAAAAGAAAACAATATAAAGAATAAACAAATCCAGAGCTCTTTTTTTTTTTGATAAGGCAAACAAAATAATAAGTCTTTAGCCTAGTTAACTAAAAGAAAGAAAGTACAACTTCAAATCAACAAAATCAAAGATGAAAGGGGAAACACCATAACAGACAGCAAAAAGACCCAGGCTATTATTAGGGAACACTTTAAAAACCTATTAAATTTGAAAACTTAAAAGAAATGGATATGTATCTAAACTCATGGGAATCACCAAAGCTAAAACAAGAAGAGATCAACAGCTTAAACAGACCCATGACATATAAGGAAATTGAATCTGTAATGCAAATGTCCAGACCAAATAAAGCCCAGGACCAGATGGATTTACAGCAGAATTTTACCAGACATTTAAAGAGGATCTACTCAATACTAAAATTGTTCAAAAACAAACAAACAAAAAAAAGGAACAGAGGGGAGATCTCCCAAAGAGAAAACTATATACCCATATCCTTAATGAACATAGATGCAAAAATTTCAACAAAATACTTGCAAACCCCA
>NW_008359324.1:2532312-2537089 GCF_000622305.1 Nannospalax galili
CCTCTTAAGGTGCCCCCATTTCCCCCCTTTCTCCCTTACTAATACCCTTCTCCTATGGTCCCACCTCTCTTGAGCTCCTTCTTTCCCTTTATCCCATAGGTTCCTTGTATACCCTTCCCTCTCCCCTCCCTTAAACTAAACAAATTTTTATCCATATCTCCCTTATTAAGGCCTGTTTCCTACTGTTCTTCTCTTTCAGGTTATTTCTTTTCGTTTACCTCCCTGTTTCCTTTCCATTATCCTGGTTCCTGTAGTAATGCCTGGTTGCATACTTATTTATTAGAATCTGGTTCTAGGAATCACATATGAGGGAGAACATATGTCAATTTTTTTTTCTGAGTCTGTGTTACTTCAATACTAAAATTGTTCAAAAACAAACAAACAAAAAAAAGGAACAGAGGGGAGATCTCCCAAAGAGAAAACTATATACCCATATCCTTAATGAACATAGATGCAAAAATTTCAACAAAATACTTGCAAACCCCATACGGACAAACATTGAAAAGTCACCCACCATGGTCAAGTCAGCTTTATTCCAGAGATGCAGGAATGGTTCAATACACATATCAATAAATGTCAATAAATCATATAAGTGGATTCAAAGACAAAAACCATATGGTCATTTCAATAGATGCAGAGTAGGCCTTTGACAAAATTCACCATGCACTTGTGTTAAAAGTACTAGAGGTGGAAGTGTTGACGGCTGGAGCAGAGGCAGCAGCCAGACTAGCAGCTGAGGTTGTCTGAGCAATGGTGAAGATGGCAGCTGGTGGCCGAGGCAGCAGTGGCTCTTACAGCAGAGGGCAATGAGTGCAGCTGAACCCCCGAAACGGCTGAAGACTGACAACACCAAAGATGGGCACACAGGGGAAGCTGCAGAGGATCCAGTGGGAACTACGATGACCCCACAAAACCCCTGCCTCCTCAGTTGTCCACATCATGGGCCTGATTGACGATGTGGTGGAAGCTGACCTTGTGGAAGCATTGTAGGAATTTGGACCCATCAGGTACCTGGTGGTGATGCCTAAGAAGAGACAAGCTCTGGTGGGGTTTGAAGATGTGTTGGGGGCCTGCAATACAGTGCACTACACAGCCGACAACCAAATCTACATTGATTTTATCAGTTACTCTTAACAGCCAGAAGATCTCTCTACCTGGGGAGTCAACAGTGTGTTTCTATTCACCATGCTGACCCCTATCTATTCCATAACCACCGATGTTCTTTTCACTATCTGTAGTCCCTGAGGCCCTGTCCAGAGAATTGTCATTTTCCAGAAAAATGGAGTCCAGATCATGGTGGCGTTTGATTCTGTGCAAAATGCCCAGTGGGTCAAGGTTTTGCTCAATGGGGCTGATATGTCTTCAGGCTGCTGTACTCCAAAGATCGAGTATGCAAAGCCTACACACTTGAAAGTTTTCAAGAATGATCAAGTTGCTCGGGACTACACAAACACCAACATCCATGGACAATGTAAAGTGGCAGTAATACATTTTAAAAAAATTTATTTATTTAAAAACCACACAATCATAAGAAGCGTTTCATTACAACAGCACTGACATATTCAATAACAATTTCCAGGGATATAAGATGCATCTCTTTCAAATTTGGCTGTAAATTTTTGGATTTACAGTTGAATTAATACAGTTATATAATATTGTACTCAGTATAAATCCTATAGGACATAATATTAAATGAGGTTTTAAACTTTAAAAAAAGATCTCCATTTCACTATTAAAATATACAGTTTAATACAGAAAAATTCATTTTCAATACAATTAACACTAAAATGCACATGCATTTCTAATCTCTATATATCTGATTATTATTAGTCACAGTTGGTTACTTTCTGAGCTCCTTGGCATCTGAGCATGGATATAAAGTCATCAGGTAGATGTCAATGGTAATGTTTTTCACATCCTCCAATTACTAAGGAGCAAATACTTATGCTTTGAAGAATTATTAGTTTTTAAAATTTTTTTAAATTAATTAATGTATTTTTACACCCACTTCCCAGGTAGCATCCTCCCATAACCTCCCTCCCCGCACTAGAG
Organism: Nannospalax galili; assembly: GCF_000622305.1. Lineage (NCBI taxonomy): Eukaryota > Metazoa > Chordata > Mammalia > Rodentia > Spalacidae > Nannospalax > Nannospalax galili. The sequence goes on from NW_008359324.1 coordinate 2,534,365, forward strand.
CCCTTATACTCTGATATCCCTACTACTGTCTGCTGTGTTGTTAGCACCACCAGCCATTTCCCACTATTTGCCCTTCTGGTGAATCTAGTCAGCCTATCTAGAGGTCTTTGTTTTAGGAGGGTCAGCTGTTCCTCATTTAGTGGTAATCAGTTGTCAATATTCCTTTGGATAGGATTGGGGTCTGCTGTTCATTTTCCCAGTTCTATGCTGGGTTACTAAATGGGAGTCCCTTGGGCCACCCTGGCTAACAACTCAAAAGAAAGTATCTCCTATCTGGCATTGTTGCATCTAGCCTTACATATGGACTCTTATGAAATTATTTTGGCCTCTTTAATCTTTGGTTATACTTTCATTCTGGGTATCTAAGGCCATACAGTTGGACCAGATAAAACAATTTATTTTTACTCTTAAGGTCATTTGAGGATCTGTTCCTCAAGGGTCACATGGACTTCGGAGGAGCCCCTGGATCCTTTATTTTACCATTTCCACCTATGTCAAAGGTCCTGCTCGATCAATGTTGGCTTTGCTTGGAATTATGGAGGAAATGATTTCTCTGTGTTGACCCTCCTCTTTATAGACTGGACACTGGTTCAAGTCTATCTGGTGGGGTCTCCTCGGCCTCCTTGATCAAGAGGACAGGTGACCCACCACCACTATAGGACATTTTGAGAGATGCTCATAGTCCCCTGGAACTAGTTGACCTAGGAGGGCTAGGAGCAAAAAGTGTCCTTTGTGCCCCTCTGACCAAAGTACTCTAGGCCTCAAAGTATGACTGTTAAACACACAAGAATGTTAGTTTCACCAGTCTAGTATTTTAATTACTGTGTGTCATGTAGATAAACCTTGGGCAAAGACCAGTTGCTCTCAGATAAACCTTACCTAGACATGTTTCTTGATCTCTTATATATAATTTGTCAGTAGGGTATAGGAGTAATATGGTTCCCTCTGGTTTTCAAAACTAGCTAGGAATTAATTATCTCACATTGTCTCACCCCTGCATCATGGTTTTCCCACTTAAGTTGCCCCCATTTTCCCCCTTTCTCCCTTATGAATACCCTTCTCCTAGAGTCCTACCTCTCTTGAGCTCTTTCTTTCCCTTTATCCCCTAGGTTCCTTGTATACCCTTCCCTCCTCCCTTAAACTATACCATTTTTTACCCATATCTCCCTTATTAAGGCCTGTGTCCTACTGTTCTCTTTCAGGTTCTTTCTTTTCCTTTACCTCCCTGTTTCCTTTCCACTATCCTGGTTCCTGCAGTGGTCTGTTTGCATACTTATTTATCAGAGTCTGATCCTAGGATCCACATATGAGGGAGAACATAAATTTCTGAGTAAAACTCAATCATATAAATGAACCACATTTTCATTATCAACTCATCAATTGATGGACACTTAGGTTGCTTCCATCTCTTAGCTCTTGTGAAAAGAGCAGGAAGAAACATGGATGTACAAGTGTCTCTGCAATAGGATAAGTTCTTTGAGTATATGCCAAGGAGTGGTATAACTGAGTGCAATAGTAGGTTCATTTGTAGTTTTTTTAAGAGTTCTCCACACTGCTTTCCATAGGGGTTGAAACAGATTGCAGCCCCACCAGCAATGGATGAGTGTTCCCCTTTCTCCACATCCTCTCCAACATTTGGTATCATTTGTTTTCTTGATCTCAGCCAGTCTGACTGGGGTAAGGTGAAATCTTAAAGTGGTTTTAATTTGCATTTCCTGAATTATTAGTGATGTTGAACATCTTTTAAGATGTTTCATAGCCATCTTTACTTCATCTTTTGAGAACTCTCTGTTCAGGTCCTTAGCCCATCTTTTAATTGGGATGCTTCCTGTCTTCGTTCTCTGTTTTTTGAGTTTGTTATATACTCTGGTTATTAAACCTCTGTTGGATGTATCGCTGGTGAAGATTTTCTTCCATTCTGTGGGTTTTCTTTTAGCTTCCTTGGTTGTCTCGTTTGATGTACAGAAGCTTTTTAGTTTAATGAGGTCCCATTTGTTAATTCTTCCCCTTGTTTCCTGAGCAATTGATGTCCGGTTTAGAAAAATCCTTTCCTACACCTATATCTTGTAGGTTTTTCCCAATGTTTTCTTCTAATAGTTTCAGAGTTTCAGGCTTTACATTGAGGTCTTTGAGCCATTTGGAATTGACTTTTGTGCAGGCTGAAAGATAGGTGTTTAGTTTCATTCATCTACAAGTGGGGATCCAGTTTTGCCAGCACCATTTACTGAACATGCTCTGTTTCCTCCAGTTAATGTTCTTGGCCCCTTTGTCAAATATCATGTGGCTGAAATTGCATTTACTCATATTTGGGTCTGCTATTTTGTACTATTGGTCTATGGGTCTATTTTTGTGCCCATACCATGTTATTTTTATGACTATACCTCTGTAATACAGCTTGAAATCTGGAATAGTAATCCCCTGGCATTGCTTTTGGTGTTCAGGGTTGTTTTGGCTATCTGAGGTCTTTTGTGCTTCCATATGAATCTTAGCATAGTTTTTTCCAATTCTGTCAAAAATTATATGGGGATTTTGATTGACATTGCATTAAATCTATATATGACTTTTGGTAGGATGGTCATTTTCACAATATTAATTCTTCCAACCCATGAGCATGGGAGGTCCTTCCATCTTCTGATGTCTTCCTCAATTTCTTACTTTAAAGATTTAATATTTTCATTGTAGAGCTCTTTAATGTCTTTGGTCAGGTTTATTCCGAGATTTTATT
>NW_008359324.1:2537177-2545997 GCF_000622305.1 Nannospalax galili
AACTTTTTTTGGCTAATTTTGCAACCTGCCACTTCACTGAATGGGTAATAATTTCTAGGAGTTTTCAGGTGGAATTTTTGGCATCCCTTAGATATAATATCATATCATCTGCAAAAAGAGATAATTTGATCTCTTCTTTTCAAATTATTACTCCTTTAATTTCCTTCTCTTGTCTTATTGCTCTTGAAAGAGTTTCAAGTGCTATGTTAAAGAGAAGTCAGGATAGTGGACAGCCTTGTTTTGTTCCTGGTTTCAATGGGAATGCTTCCAGTTTTTCTCCTTTTAGAATGATGTTTCCTGTGGGTTTGATACATATGGCTTTAATTATGTTGAGGTATGTTCTCTCCAGTCCAATTCCCTCTAGGACTTTGAACATAAATACATGTGGAATTTTGTCAAAGGCCTTCTCTGCATCTATTGAGATGGCCATGTGGTTCTTGTCTTTGAGCCCATTTATATGATTTATGATGTTTATTTGCTTACATATATTGAACCATCCCTGCATCGCTCTGCCCCCAGTTTCACCATTTCCCCCACCCCCTCCCCAACCACATGACTTTGGCCTCCATGCTGAAAACCCCGTGCTCATGGCTTATTGCTTGTATCAATCTTAGATGAACTATGATTGAGCCTTGAATGTCTTCTGCTTTATGACAATGTGGAAAAGGGTGAAATTTATGAAAAGCAAGCCAGGGGCTTCCATGGTGGAAATGGCTGTGGACCAAGCCATTACTTACCTCAGCAACAACTTCATGTTCTGGCAGAAATTAATTCTGGTGTCTCCAAGAAACCAGCCATTATGCCGGGCCAATCATCCAGGCTGGAAGACGGGTCCTGCAGTTACAAAGGCTTCAGCGAGTGAAGGAATAATCCGTTCTCCACTCCAGAGCAAGCAGCTAAGAGCCACATCCAGCAGCCTAGCAAATTGCTACTCTTCTTCAACACTCCCTTGGAGGTGACTGATGAGAACGTCTTTGAGTTCTGCCACAAACTGGGAGTGAAGCAGTCAACATGTGTGAAAGTACTCTCAGGCAAAAGTGAGCTTAGCTCCAGGGTACTACTGGAGTGGGAATCCAAGAGCATGCCAGAGAGACCTTGGGCTTCCTGAATCATAACCAGATGAAAACCCAAATGGCCCATACTCTTACACCCTGAATTTGTGCTACTCCACAGCAGAGCACACCTCCTAATTACATGACAAGGATGAGCCCATCCAAGCAGGAAAAGTTTCTTATTTTTATGGTGTTGGTTTTGTTTGCTTGGGTTTTGGTTTGTTTTAATTTTGAAAAGTTTCTTGTATTCCTTTTTTAATGCTAGGTCAGTAGAGGCTTAGCCCTAATGAAAACGCTGGAACTGGCTGGGGAGGGAGAATTGGGGAACTGGTATCTCCCAAGATTAACCTTCACATTTTAAAGCATACTATACATGTGATTTTTTTTTTCCTCTTTGTAAATTTGTGCTGCCTGTGTACTCTTGACACTTTTCAGTAAAATTTTTTGGAAAAAAAAATCTCCTAGAGGGCATTGGACTGAAGGGAACATACCTCAACATAATTAAAGCTATATACAACAAATTCAAAGCCAACATCATTCCAAATGGAGAAAAACTGAATCATTCCCATTAAAATTAGGAACCAGACAAGGATGTCCACTACCTCCATTTTTTTTTAATGTAGTACTTGAAACTCCTGCTAGAGCATTAAGACAAGAGAAGAAAATGAAAGGAGTACTAATTGGAAAATAGATCAAGTTAATCGTTTTTGCAGATGGTATGCTGTTATTATACCTAAGAGATATCAAAAATTCTACCAGCAAACTCCTTAAAATAACTAACAACTTCAGTAAAGTGGCAGATTATAAAGGACAAAAATCTGCCACCTTCTAACATACCAATCTCAAGCATTTACAATAGCCTCAAAAAAAAAAAAATCTCAGAAGAAACTTGACCAAAGATATTAAAGAACTCTAAAACAAAAAAATTAAATCTTTAAAGAGATTGAGAAAGACCCCAGAAGATTGAAGGACCTCCCCTGCTCATGGACTGGAAGAATTAATATTGTGAAAATGATCAACCAACCAGAAGTCATTTATAGATTGAATGAAATGCCAATGAAAATCCCCATGACATCGTTCACAGAATTACAAAACTTTTTTTTTTTTAAATCCTAAAATTCATATGGAAGCACAAGAGACCCTGGATAGCAAACAAAATACTGAGCAAAAGTGCAATGATGGGGGAATTACAATACTAGATATAAAGCTACATTACAGAACTATAGTCATACAAACAACAGGGTACTGATACAAACTTAGACCCCTAAATCAACGGAATGTAATTGAAGATCCAAACATGAGAATATGAAATTTTAGTCAGCTGATATTTGACAACAGGGCCAAGGACATTCACTGGAGGAGTGACAGCATCTTTAGCAAATGGTGTTGGCCAAACTGGATCTCCACCTGTAGAGGAATGAAACTAGACCCTTTTTGTTAACCTTGCACAAAAGTCAACTCCAAATGGATCAGAGACCTAAATGTGAAACCTGAAACTCTGAAACTGTTAGCATAATACATTGGCAACAGCCTAGAAGGTATAAGTGTAGGAAAGGACTTTCTAAATCTGACATCAATTGCTCAGGAATTAAAGTCAAGAGTCAACATGTGATACCTGATTAAAATAAAAAGCTTCTGTACATCAAAAGAAGCAACCAAAGAAGTGAAGACAAAACCCACGGAGTGGGAGAAAATCTTCACCAGTGGCACATCTTATTGAGATTTAATATCCAGAATACATAAATAACTCAAAAAACAAAGAATCAAGCAAGCAAGTAACCCAATTAAAAGATGGACTAAGGAGCTGAACAGAGAGTTTGCAAAAGAAATCAAGATTAGTAAGAAACATCTTAAATGGTGTTCAACATCATTAGTAATTAGGCAAAAATGCAAATTAAAAACACTTTAAAACACTTTAAAAACATTTCCCCCCTTTCTCCCTTAATAATACCTGTCTCCCATGGTCCTACCTCTCTTGAGATCATGCTTTCCCTTTATCCCCTAGGTTCCTTGTAAACCCTTCCCTCCCCGCTCCCTTAAACTGGCCCAATTTTTATCCATATCTCCCTTATTAACGCCTGTTTCCTACTGTCCTCTTTCAGGTTCTTTCTTCTCCTTTACCTCCCTGGTTACTTTCCATTATCCTGGAAACAGACTCACTTGTCAGAGTTTGGTTCTAGGATCCACATATGAGGGAGAACATATGTCGACTTTTTTCTGAGTCTGTGTTGCTTCACTTAGTATAACAGTTTCTAGTTCCATCCATTAACCTGCAAATTTCATAATTTCATCTTTCTTAACTGATGAGTAAAACACCATCTTATAAACGAACCACATTTTCATTATCCATGAGTCAATTGAGGGACACTTAGGTTTCTTCCATCTCTTAGCTATTGTGAAAAGAGCAGCAACAAACATGGATGTACAAGTGTCTCTGCAATAGAATGAGTTCTTTGGGTATATGCCAAGGAGTGGTATAAGTGGGTCAAACGGTAGGTTCATTTGTGGTTTTTTTAAGAGATCTCCATATGGCTTTCCATAGGGGCTGATCAAGTTTGTAGCCCCACCAGCAGTGGATGAGTGTTCCCCTTTCCCCACATCCTCTCCAACATTTGGTATCATGTATTCTCTTGACCTTAGCCAGTCTGACTGGGGTAAGATGAAATCTTAAAGTGGTTTTAACTGAATTTCGTTAATTATTAGTGATGTTGAACATCTTTTAAGATACTTCATTACCATCTTTACTTCTTTTTTTTGAGAACTCTCTGTTAAGCTCCTTAGCCCTTCTTTAAATTGGGTTACTCTTGTCTTGATTCTCTGTTTTTTGAGTTCGTTATATATTCTGGATATTATACCTCTGTCAGATGTGTCACTCATGAAGATTTTCTCTGATTCTGTGCGTTTTCTCTTCACATCCCTGGTTGCCTCCTTTGATGGACAGAAACTTTTTAGTTTAATGAGGTCCCATTCATTAATTCTTACCCTTATTTCCTGAGCAATTGATGTCTGGTTTAGAAAATCCTTTCGTACACCTATATCTTATAGGTTTTTTCCAATGTTTTCTTCTAACAATTTCAGAGCTTCAGGCTCTCCATTGAGGTCTTTGATTCATTTGGAATTAACTTTTGTGCAAGGTGAAAGATAGGGGATTATTTTCATTCTTGTACATGTGTAGATCCAGTTTTGCCTGCACCATTTGCTGATGAAGCTGTCTTTCCAAGAGTGAAAATTCTTGGCCCCTTTGTAAAATATCAGATGGCTGAAATTGCATTTACTCATATTTGGGTCTTCAATTTTGTTCCATTGATCAATGGGTCTATTTTTGTGCCAGTACCACGTTGTTTTTATGACTATAGCTCTGTAATACAGCTTAAAATCTGGTATAGTAATCCCCCTGGCATTGCTTGTAGTGCTCAGGGTTGTTTTGACTATCCGAGGTCTTTTGTGCTTCCATATGAATCTTGGTTTACTTTTGGTGGTTCCAGTGCCTTTAGATAGCTGTCCATCTCCTTTAGGTTTTCAAATTTAGTAGTATATGGGTTTTTTAAGTATTCTCTTATAATGTTCTGTATCTTTATATGTCTGTTGTCATGTTTCCAAATTTCATCTCTGATTTTGTTGATTTGGGGGTGCTCTTTCTTCCTTTTGGTTAACTGGGCTAATGGTCTGTCAATCTTGTTTATCTTTGCAAAGAACCAGCTCTTGAATTCATTGATTCTCTGTATTATTTTTTTTTGTTTGGATTTCATCAATTTCTGCCCTGATTTTTGTTATTTTTTCATGTCTTCTGGGTTTGGGTTTCATTTGTTGTTGCTTTTCAAGTGTCTTGAGTTGCAGCATTAAGTCATTTATTTGTGTTCTTTCCAATTTTTGATGTAGGCACTTAGAGCTATAAAATTCCCTCTAAGGACCGCTTTCAACATGTTGGGGAGGTTTTGTTGTGTTGTATTATCCTTTTCATTTAGTTCCAGCAATACTTTTATTTCTTTCTTAATTTCTCTTTTGACCCATTCATCATTCAGGAGTGTGTTGTTTAATCTCCATGTGTTCATGTGGTGTTTAGGGCTTCTTCCCATGTTGATTGCAAGCTTTATTGCATTGTGGTATGATAGAATGCATGGAATTATTTCAATCTTTTTGTATTTGTTGAGGTTCGTTTTGTGCCCCAGTATGTGGTCGATTTTGGAGAAGGTTCCATGGGGTCCTGAGGAGAAAGTATGCCCTTTTGTGCTTGGATTGGAATACTTGGTAGATGTCTGTTCAGTCTATTTGATATATGGTATTGTTTAGTTCAGATGTCTCTATTAACTCTCTGCCCTGTTGACCTATCTAGTAGAGAAAGTGGGGTATTGACGTCCCCTACTATTAATAAGTTGGGATTAATCTGGGTCTTAAAGTCCTGTAGTATTGTTTTTATGAAGTTGGGTGCACCAGAGTTTTGTGAATATATGTTCGTGATTGTAATATTTTCTTGATTTATTTTTCCTTTGATCAGAATGAAGTGGCCCTCTTTATCTCTTCTGATTCATATTAAAGTCTATTTTGTCAGATATTAGCATTATTACACCTGTTTTTTTCTTAGTACCATTTGCTTGGTATATTTTTTCCATCCTTTTACTTAAGATAGTGTCTGTCCTTGAAAGTGAGATGAGTGAGATGCAGACAACAAAAAGGTGTGTTTTGTTTCTTAATCCATTTACCTAGTCTGTGTCTTTTGACTGGGGATTTCAGTCCATTAATATTTAAAGTCATTAATGGAAGATGAATATTGAATCCTGTCATTTTTATTTGTTTATATCCTTGATATAGCCATACTTTTCCACAGTTATACCTTCATTGAATTTCTTTCCGCAACCACTTGTGTGTAGCTGTTCCTTTCTTCAGCTCTTTGTACTGCTTCCACAACTCTCTGAAGGACACGTTTTGTGTACATGAATTCCTTCAAGCTATTTATGTCACGGAAAATGTTTCTTTCCCCTTTAATGTCTTTTATTTAATGTCTATAATAGACATTTTGGCTGGGTATAGTAATCTGGGTTGTCATCTGTGGTCATGTAAAACTAGGAATACTTTGGTCCAGGCTCTTCTGGCTTTCACACTTTTCACTGAAAATTTAGCTGTAATCCTAGTGGGTTTTCCTGTATATATGACTTGTTTCTCTTTTGCAGCTTTCAGTATTGTCTCATTGTTTTGTATGTTTAGTGACTTTTGTTGTTGTTGTTGTTCTTTTTGGCCAGGGTCTCCCTGTAGCTCCAGCTGCCTGGAACTCACTCTGTAGACCAGGCTGGCCTCAAACTCACCGAGATCTGCCTACCTCTGCCTCCCAAGTGTTGGGTTTAAAGGTGTGTGCTACCACACCAGGCTACGTTTAGTTTTTTTTCACTATGATGTGGCCTGGAGAGTTTCTTTTATGCTCCTGTCTGTTTGGAGTCCTATATGCTTCTTGTACTTGTATGGGCATGTCTTTCTTTAATTTTGGGAAATTTTCTTCCATGATTCTGTTGAAGATCTGGTCCATGCCATTATCTTGGGATTCTTCTCCTTCTTGTATGCCTATGATTTGAAAGTTTGGTCTTTTTATGGTGTTATGTAATTCCTGCATTTTCCATTCTTGTGATTTCTAAAATTTTTCATAATCTTTTCTTGAGTGGTCTAGTACGTCCACTTTATCTTCCAGTCTTGATACTCTGTTTTCCATTTCATTCATCCTATTGGTGAGGCTTTCTCCTGTCCTGTCTAATTGGCTTACTGAGTGTTTCACTTCCTTCTTCATTTCAGCCTGAGTATTCTTCAATATTTCTAACTCCTTTCTGAATTCATTCAGAAGTTTATCCATTTCTTCCTTCAGTTCTTTGATTTCTTTGTGTGTTCTTTAAATTCATTAAATTCTTTTAGGATGTTTATAATTGTTTTTTTGAGTTCCATGTCCTGCATTATCTCTAGGGGTTTCTCATTGTACTCCTCTAGAGGACTATTGGTATTTGGTGGGGATATGTTATTTTGGTTTCTCATGTTATTAATTTTTCTCTGTGATTTTGACATGTGAATATCTTTTGGAGTTTCTGATTCTTGTGTGAGACTCAACCCTTCAAGTTTAGGTCTGATTATTTCTATAAATTTTATGTGTCTTTGTGGTTTACTTTCTGGGCATGAAAAGCTGGTTCCCCTAAGCTTCCAGTTCTCTCTTTTGATTTTATATTGTAGTGGCCAGATTGCTTTTGTCTTCAGGAGTTCCCCCAGAGACCCAATTCAGATGAGGATCAGTTGTTCTCAGGCTTTCTCCTAAGGTCTGTATCTTCCAGGAAAGATTTTGGCCTCAGAAATTTGGGCGTGGGTCTGGCCTAGGAGCAGGGCCCAGGAAAGATGCTCGTATAGGGCAGCTGGGGGCTGGTACCACCCAGAGATACGAAGGGAGATGAGGACGGGAAGAGGCCTGAAGGGCTCCTGTGGACTGAACTGAGAACTGGGTTGGTCTGGATGCAAAGGATCAGGAAGACCAAAGGTCACCTGGGGCATTCAGGAAAGAGGCTGGTGGGTTGTGCAGCCCAGGGAAGCAGAGGGAGGTGAGGGCAGGGCCAGGCCCAGAGGGTTCTGGGGGATCCCAGAAAGAACCTGGTTGGTCTGGATGCAAAGGATCAAGAAGCAGTGGTGGTTCCGTTGATGTCTGGGGTACCAAGACAAGGAATGGGACAGGACCCAGGCTAGGAGAATAGATGGGTTGGGGAGATGGTAGGGTGAATGAGCCTGGAGGAATCAATGTGAGGGGGCTGTGATCAATTTATCCCTGAGAGAGGCCTGCAGATTATGCAGTCCCAGGAAAGCAGAAGGAAGTGATCTATAATTCCCTTTACATTGAGAAATTTTAAAAATTGTTTCTGACTTCTTCACTGAAATAGATTTCAGTCTGATGCATTTATTTTAGACTCTATGCATTTGTATATTTTCTAAATATTTTATTGATCTACCTTTTTATTATGATCAGAAATTATACTTGATATTATTTTACTTAAAGATACTTTGTTGAGTTCTTTTTGTAGTCTAATGAATGGTATATTATAAAGACATAACATTTGCTGAGATGGATACTCTGCATATATTCTGAAGTGATTCTTTTACAAATGATCATTCAATTGATTTGATTGATATTGTGAAAGTCAAATTTGAATCAATGTGACCATTAAACACCTTTTAGAAACAGCTTAAGGAAAGTGAAGATTTATTTGGCTAATAGATTCAGAGGCCTGTTATGTTTGGGCACCTGGAGTTAAGAAAAAGATTATGGAAGTTGGAGCATGTGGGGTGAAAAGTTATTTGCATCATGCAAGCAAGAAACAGGTAAGGAGGAAGTGCCATTAAACTGGTTTAACTCCAAAGTGAGTTTCCAGTGTTCTATCTCCTATACCTTGGCTCCATCTCCTACAGTTTTCCCCCAACAACCTCATTAGCACCACAAACTGGGTTCAAGAACTTAATACAAGAGTTTCTGTGGGGACATTTTATATTAAAAACCACAATATGTGATTAACTGATATATATTGATTTTTCATCTTGATATGGCCATTGATTAACTAGATTATTGAACTCTTTGACTTAGAATATGTGTGCACATATGTGATGGCTAATCCTGGGTGTCAACTTGATTTGATCTGAGATTAACTGAAACGAAAGAGAACTTCTTGATTGGATCATCTAAAGCCGAAGACACACCCTAAATGTGGGTGTTACCTTCTGATGGCAGCCGGTATAAATGACCAAGGCAGAGGAGACC
>NW_008359324.1:2547148-2547665 GCF_000622305.1 Nannospalax galili
GTGCGCTACACCACTAAAGAACTTAGTGAATTTGCTAATTCTTTCAAACAGAAATCTAATGAATATGTCTGGGAATGGATTTTAAGGGTATAGGATAATGGTGGAAGGAACATAAAATTGGATCAGGCTGAGTTTATTGACATGGGCCCCCTGACTGGAGATTCTAGGTTTAATATGGAAGCTCGTGCTGTTAAAAAGGGTGTTAAAAGTTTATTTGATTGGTTGGCTGAGGTATTTATCAAGAGATGGCCTTCTGACAGAGAGCTGGAAATCCTGATATCCTTTGGCTTAGTGTTGATGAAGGGATTGTAAGACTCAGGAAAATTGGTGTGCTTGAGTGGATTTGCAGTACAACAGCAAATCCTCCACAATGGGAGGGCCCAGAGGACATGCCTTTTACTGATTTTATAAGATGGAAAGTACTGAGAGAGACACCAGAACGTTTGAAGAGCTTTGTTTTTGCTCTTTTCCTTATGCCGAATCTTACAGTTGGAGATGCTGCTGCTCAACTGCATAA
>NW_008359324.1:2550315-2563141 GCF_000622305.1 Nannospalax galili
CACATGTACACACATATGTTTAGCAGATACTTGAGTTATTATCTTTTGAATATGTAATCAAGATGTGTTAAGTGGTTAAATGTTGTGAACCTATATGATTATATTGGGTTATGAGACACTAAAGGACTAAGCATTCCTCGAAGACCTTATCACCTACTGTAAGATATATAATGCATTGGTCATTGTATGATGAGATAGTTATATCATGTTAGGTGAAATTATGACCTCAACATTGTTTTCATTTGAAAATTAAGCATGACATAAAGAGATGCTATTGGGTGTCAAGTTGACAAGGGCTGCACTTGTGATGGCTAATCCTGGATGTCAACTTGACTGGATTTGGGATTAACTGAAATGAAAGAGATCTTCTAATTGGATCATCTGAAGCTGGAAGACACACCCTAAATGTGGGTGTTACCTTCTGATGGCAGCCCCTACAAAAGGCCATGGCAGAGGAGAGCGCTTGCTTTTTGCTGCTTGCCTTCTTGCTGGTGAGTTCGTCTTGCTGCTGTAGACTGAAGACTAGCTGATCTTTGGGAATTTGTCAGGCCTTCAGCACCAGAGTGGGACCACTGAGACATCCAGCTTTGTGGACTGAGTGACTACAGATTCTCAGCCTCTCCAGTGTGGTGCAGCCCTTGTTGGACTACTCAGACTCTATCCTGTGAGCGAAGCTGATAAATCTTTATACATATTCATTCTACTGGTTCTGTTTCTTTGGAGAATCCTGACTAATACAACATACATATGAATATTCCTTAGTCTTAGAGAATAGGACATCCATACATTCGTTGCAGTGTTGATGGACCTGGAGAACATTATGAATAAAATAAGCCAGACATCCAAAGAAAAATATCACATGGTCTTAATATATACTTAAATGTAAAGCTTTTAAAATAAGATGTGAAATATGCAGTGATATGAATGAAAGAGCGAAAGAATGGAAGAATGGTTGCAAGAGTTGGGGGGCAGGAAGGAAATGAGGAGATGTAAGTAAAAAATGCACAGCAGCAGCTATGTAGAGTTCACAAGTCTGTAGATTTCATGAGGATTACATTTAAGGAAACTGTATTGTATTTAGAATTTAATTAAATAAGTCTATTTTACCTGCTCTTAACACAATAAAGAACTGTGATTGTCAAGAATAAACAAATATTTTTAAATAGCAACATTTCAGTTAAAAAAATAATTCTTGCTGGTCATGGTGGCATATACTTTTAATCCCAGCACTTGGGAGGCAGAGGCAGGCAAATGTCTATGAGGTCAAGTTTAGCCTGATATCCATAGTGAGTTCCAGGACAGTTGTAGCTACAGGGTGACCTTGTCTCAAAAAGACAAAAAAATTTCTTCTCATAGGGATGATATGTATCCAATATAATAAATGTAATTATGAAGGACTTGGAAATGGCTCACTGTGCAAAAGCATTTGTTCTGCAAATGTGTAGACATGAGGTTGAATGCCTAACACCTATGTAAAAAAAAAAAAAAAAGAACCCTGCCTGTATATGCCTACACGCATTGGGAAGCAGAGACAGGTGGATCCCAAAAGCTCTTTGGAAAGACAACCTAGTCAAAGTAGCAAACATCTGATTCACTGAGAGATGCTGGCTCAAGGCAATAAGCTATGGAGGAAGACACATGTTCTAGCATCTGCTTATGTGCTTTTGGGCACACACACATTTTCATGCAACACACACATACACACACATTTTGTGAGATCTTTTATTATAGCAATGAATAACATATATATATTGATCATATTTTTTAAATTTTATGTGTATGAGTGTTATGCCTACATATAGGGATGTGCACCCGTGTCGTGCAGTGCCCACGGAGGTCAGAAGAGACTGTTGGATTCCCTGAACCTGGAGTTATGGACAGTTGTTTGCTGCTATATGGGTGCTGCGATTCGAACCCAAGTCTTCTGCAAGAACAGTGTTCTTAACCACTTAGGCATCTCTCTAGCCCCATATTGATCATATTTATATAACTAATTTGGAAAGAATATTGAAGTGTAATAGATATCTTTTAAAAAAATCTTACTTATATTTACTTTGTATTACTTCTGTATTTCATCTGAGTATACTTTGGAATTGGAAAAATAATTGTGAAATTAAGTAGACATTTAACAGGTCTATTATTTTATTACAGCATATTGTTAATGAATTTGCATTATAAACCATTAGTAATAACAAAGCTGATTAATAATATGGGGAATGATCATAAGGAGTTAGTGAGGTGAAGAAATTGTAGAATGATTTTGTCAAGTAACTTTCCAATATTAAGTCTACCATGTGGTATTTGAATGATCAATCTGAAGTCAATCTGAAGTGGTCAGAAGTATTCATTTCAACTGCAGTTTACTGATCAATTTTTACTTCCATCTGATGCTCTGGGATATCAATTGTTATTCTTGTATGCCATTATGCCAACATGCATTGGTGTATTAATCACAAATTTGATGTTTTATCAGTCATTAAATAATTACTCAGATACTTGTTCATATTTGGAAGAAGTGAAATGATACAACATTTTGCATTATGAGATATATTCCAAAATCTCCCCTGAGATTCATATTGCTAAAGTACTGCTATGGAGAAATCTATCTTTTGAGATTATTTATATCTTATAAATAACCTATAATCGATGACAACTGTAGTCTCACTGTCTTTTAAATCAGAAACATGGTTTCATTTTCATTACAATTAGGCAGGACGTGTTCTGTACTTCTATGCTGTGCGTCTTCAGTGGCATCGTCTCTCTTGTACATGTTGTCCTTGGACCACACTGTCATGTTCCAGTAAAGTACAGAAAGATGGAATAATTCTTGGAGGTTTTCCTTAGAATGCAACCTTCTATTCAAATTTTCTTAGCCCAAACAAATTCACATGACCAAACCTGAGAACAAAGGAGCAACTGTACTCCATCCACTGGAAGGGCCTCTGAGTTTCAGGGAAAATGCAGTGCTCTTGCTATAATTCAAGGTATAAATCATAACAAGAATACAAACCTATCCTGTTGCCCTTCTTGCTTTCAAAGATGCTTTTGTGTCACCAAGAAAATATATATGCCTGTAAAGAAAGCATCCCTGATCTTTAATCCTACTGTTACTTTCTGTATGTTGCTTTGTTAAATTCAGAGATAAGTATTTGATTTGTATATAGCCTTTATTAACATGCCTTCAATCCTGTTTGTTTCACATATTAAAAATCAGAGGCCCAAGCATTCTTCTTTATTTTCATAGTGTTGTAAACTTGGTAAAAGACTTTGGAATATAGGATCCTTCTCATGGCTTTATTCTTTTTTTTTCCCCTGTTGTATTAAACTAAACAACATTGTGAATGAAAAGACGATGTGGTAAAATTGTTGTCCTTAGCATGTTTTCCACTCTAAAAAGACAGCAGGTTAGCAAATAAATTTTATGTGACGGTAAAGGTGTCTAACTTAAGTTACCAATGTGATCCCTGGGAATTCTCAATAGGAAGGAACTGACTTTGTGACCTTCACATTAAATCCAATGCATATGCTTTCTGAAACCTGGAAAGAAATGGTTAACCAATTTTCCTTACGTTTGTGTACCTCTTTGGTATTAAGAGAAATCCTTACAAGAATCAAGCAAAGTACAGAAATAAGCAAAATAAATGATGAGCTTTTTGAGGTATCCATGCTGCCATCTCATTACTGATTATTTTTTTTAACAGTCTGGACTGACAAATAGCCAATAAATAAGGGGATGACACTTTTGAAGAATGTGGAGGATTAAGAAGGCCTTTCTGATGGGAATATGGGGCCAGACAATAGAAGATAAAAAGAATGCCAATAATGGTCACTCCCTACGTGGAGAAGTTCATTATGTTAATCGTGTGTTTCAGTGGTGAGGAACAAAGACATTCAGAAGCCAGTTCAAAACTCTAAGACCTCTGATACTGTTTTGTTTTACTGTCTTATTTTATTAGTTTTATACACCCAGGGTATAGTGAAACTCCTTGTGCCTCAGAAGTATTATCTCATCAAGCCCAAGAAGACTAAATTGTTACTGCCATGCTTGTATGGCTAGTTAATACAGTATGTATACAGCATACACATTCATTGATGTGAAGGCAGCTTATGATTACTTCTGATGTTGTGTCCCAAAGCTTGTAGGTGTGTGAGGTTGTTGTTATAAGAAAGTACTAAAACAGTGAAAAAAAATTAAAGTTTGGAAAACTGAATTCCGTATTTCAGCTATCACTTAACTTGTTTGATTCTCAGTATCCGAACTTGAAAATCAATGCTTTTTAAAATTTGTTTTCAATGAATTTTGTATATTTCATACAGAACATCTCAATCTTAATCATCTTTATACACCCATCCTCACTGGTACCCTCTCATGGCTCCCCCCACAGGAACCTATATACTCTGACATCCTTGTTAAGCCCCACTGCTCACTGGTACCCTCTCATAGCTCCCCCCACAGGAACCTATATACTCTGACATCCTTGTTAAGCCCCACTGTGTCAGGTCAGTGTCCCCAAATATCCCCCAGTGCAAGTCCATCCACTGAGGTCTAGTCAGCCTATCTAGAGTCCCTTGTTTTAGGGAGATCAGCTCTTCCTCACCTAGCAGTAAGCAGATGACATTCACCTAAGATTGGGGACTCTGTTAAATTCCCCAGTTCTATGCTGAGTTTTGTGTGCCCAAGTTTGCATGAGACTTGTGTATACTTACACTGTTGTCATAGAATCATATGAACAGGGTCCCAGAAGTTTGTAGGACTCTGTTTCCACATGGTCTGCACCTCCTCCTTTGCTCTTACAATCTTTCTGCCTCCTCTTTTGTGATGAGCTCTGGGTAGGGGAAGTTTAATCTAGGAATCCTGTCTAAGGAACAGCATCGTGCAGACTCCTAATCTCTACACTTTGGCCATTTGTAGACTTTTGTTCCTGGCACTCTGTTGCATAAGGGAGCTTCATTAATGCCAATTGAGAGATTCATTAGTGTCTTTTTCTTTACCCCTGTTCTATGATCCATGAACCTTAAATGCAGAGGTTGCATTTTGGATGTGTCACTTAGGCATGGACAATCCATAGACAATGTTTGTGTGTGATACTTGGTTAGTCTCAAATAGGTGAAAAACAAGCTTCCTTGATGAGTGATGACTGTGATATTTGTCCATAAATATAAAGATCCATATTTTTCACATAGTAAGAAATTACATTAGTCTAGGGATGTGGCAGCCTTAGGCTTTTCTTTAAGATCTATGACCACTCCAGCCATGTGTATTTGGTTATATTTACAGTAACACACTTGAGTTTCTTCCCATTGAGTGGGCTTTTAATCCAGTTAGGTAGCTGTTGATTGCCCCCAAGACAAAAGTGCCATTACTGTACTCTGTATGCTGTGCTGACCATTAATGTGGTTACTTGGTCTTGAAGCTGCTGTTTTCCATTGGCACCTTCATAGTGCTCTCCAAAGCTAGGAGAGCTAGCCTTCAGGGGAAGTAGTTTCAGGTCAGTTCCAGGTCTATTGCTCCAATTCCTGTGTTCAAAGTATGTTCCGTCTTCAGCAGTAGTGTCTTATCTTCAAGTTTTGGGAGGCCATAAGGGCTGTGGCAATAGCCTGAGTAATTTTGGGATTCTCTTGGACCACCCTGGCCAGCAACTTAAAGGAAAGTTTCTCCTGTCTGACACTGTTTCTTGTTATGTAGCTTTTAGCTATACACATGGACTCATGTAGAGATATTGTATGTGTAAGCTGTCATTAGGTTGTTGGATAATATGATTCGCTTTTTCTTTTTTTTTTTTTTTTAACTATCTAAGCATTATTAATCTATCCTTTCTCTCTTGCTGTCTAACCCTTCCACCATGGTTTCCACATTTAAAGTGTCTTAATTTTCCTTATTTCTCCCTTGATAATATCAGTCTCCTATGGTCCCATCTCTCTTGAAATCTTTCTTTTCTTTTATCCCCAAGTTCCTTGTGTTCTGGATTGGCATCTGTGGTCATTTAGAACTGGGAATACTTTGATCCAGGCTCTTCTGGCTTTCCTAGTTTGCACTGAGAACACAGGTGTAATTTTGATGGATTTTCATTTATATGTGACTAATTTTTCTTTTGCAGCTTTCAATATTCTCTCTGTTCTATAAGTTTAGTGTTTTTACTATATGGCCCTGGGGAGTTTCTTCTCTGGTCCTGTCTATCTGGTGTTCTATGTGCTTCTTGTATTTTTATGGGCATGTCATTATTTAATTTGGGGAATTTTCCTTCTACAAACCTGTGGAAGATCTGGTCCATATCATTATCCTGATATTCTTCTCCTTTCTCTATACCTATCATGGGTAAATTTGGTCTTCTCATGGTGTCTCATATTTCCTGCATATTCCATTCCTGTGTTTTCTTAAATTTTTCAGAATCTTTGCTTGAGCATTCCAAATCATAACCTTTATTGTCTAGTCTTCATATTCTGTTTTCCATTTCACTCATTCTATTGGTGAGGTTTTTCTCCTGTTGTATCTAACTGGCTTATTGAGTGTCTTACTTTCTTCTTCATTTCAGCATGGGTTTTCTTCAATATTTCTAACTCTTTTGTGAATTCAGTCAGAAGTTTATCCCTATCTTCTTGTAGCACTTTGATTTCTTTGTGTGTTCTTTAAATTCATTGAATTCTTTCATCATATTTATAATTGTTTTCAAATTCTGTGTATACTGGGTTGTTTCTAGAGAAGTCACAGTATAGAGCTCCTCAATAGGACTGTTGGTGCTTGGTGGGGACATATTTGAAATTTTTTTTTTTTTTTGGTCTTTTTGAGACAGGGTCTCCCCATAGCCCCAGCTGTCTCAAACTCACTATGTAGACCAGGCTGGCCTTGAACTCACAGAGATCTGCCTGCCTCTGCCTCCTGAGTGCTGGGATTAAAGGCTCGTATTTGAATTTTTAATGCCATTATTTTTTTATTGTGACTTTGGCATGTGTATTTCTTTTGTTGTTTCTTATTCTGATGTGAGACTCAAGCCTTCCTTTGTTAAATTTGTCTGTTTCTGTTTGTATACTTAATATGCTTTTGTTGTTTTCTTATTGGGTTTAAAAACCTGGTTGGTCTAGGTTCTAGGTTACCTCTTTTGATTTTATATTGGAGGGGACAGATAGTTCTAGTTGAGCTACTCAGAAGTTTCTGCAGAGGCCCAAACTGGGTGAGGATCAGATGCTCTCAGGCTTCCTCCTAAGGTCTGGGCCCTTGAGTCAGCAGGTACAGTACAATTTGAGAAGTTTGCTAGATGGAGTTTGAATTTAGGTGATCTTAGGAAGTCTTCAAAATCTGGGCCCCTATTAAAGGACAGGGAAGACTAATGCTTCAGCAGTGGGAGGTACTGTAGGTGGTCTCAATGTAGGGGTATGAAGAAACCAGGATTTGGAATCCTCACCACCTTCCGGAATTGAGTATAGTCCAGAGATCTGGAGTGCTAAGAGCAAAAGTGAACCTGTGCCCAAGGGTAGAACGAGAACAGGATGTGGGGTCCTGGAGATTGGAGTTCCTCAGGTTGTAGGCAAGTCAAGGTACCATAGGTGGGATTACACTTAGCAGGGAAGAAGGTTGGTCCAGGAAATTCAAGGCACGTAGTGGCAGTGGATAGCCAGGGTAGAAGGCTGGTTTCAGCTATAAAAAGGGAGGTTGGGGAAGGGGACAGGCTGTCAAGGCTCTAAGAAAGTACACTGCTCTGGGTGCAAGGGATTGGTCTGGGTGCAGGGGATTGGAGGGTCTGGGCTAAGAGGGTACTCCAGAGACCTGGGGTGCTAAGAGCAGAAGAGGGTTTGTGCCCAAGGCTAGAATGAGAGCCAACAATGCTTTTAATTTCTTTCAGAAGTAAAGTTCATCTTACTTTACTGTTAACATATCAGATGCTCACAAATGGTAGCTTCATATATGTGGACTAGTATTAATTTCTTGCAAATTTAAATTCATACAGAGACATAAATTTACACTCACTTTATTCATATTGTTATTAAAATTCCTTCTGGGAAGCACAAATGTTGTCCGGCTTCCTCTTCCCACTGTCCTTATGACAAATAGAGGTCTAATTCCTCCAAACTGTAGTTTGGGAAACTAAAGTTTTGGTTGTTGTTTGGTTTCCTTAGAGAGCAATGGGTGAGAGTTTACTTATAAGACTGTGGGTGCTCCCCTCTTAACTTCACATTGGGGATGGATAGTGACCAACCCCACCCCCTTGACAATAAGGAGAGAGGAGAGAGAAAGAGAGAGAGAAAGAGAGAGAGAGAGAGAGAGAGAGAGAGAGACGCCCTGTGGCTTTCTCCCTAGTCTCTCCCCCTCATGCATCAAGGGTCACTGGTTGGTTGGGAGGTGTGGCTGAAGGTCAACAGTCAACAAATGTTCAATGATCATAAGCAAGCAGGTACAACCATGTTTGGGAAGAAGGCATATGTCCATAGCCTGACATTCAGAGGATAGTTCCATGCCACACATGTGTATGAATTACATATATAAATATGTGTGCATGGCTGATTCTTCTTTTCCATTTGGTAGAGTTGGTTGTATATAAGTCAAGAAATAACCTACCATAGGCCAGGGTATTAGAGCAATTTTAATTCTGCTTTTCATGCCAAAAAATAAAAAAAAAAACACTAATTATAGAAAGTTGAGTTAATTCAAAATAAAATTTATTTTCTATGTCAATATATTATCTGAGTGGAATATATTTGGGAAGATTTAATTTAAAAAGATTCACATATCTATAAAGATGTGATAAAATTTTGTACAAAATTCAAAGACTAGATTATTTAGATAAGTGAATACATAATAGTTAATTTTCATTAAAATAGTTTTAGAATTTTATGTTAGTGATTCCAGTTATTTAAATTAATTGCATAATTTTTCATTAATTTATCCATTATCTATTATTTATTTATTTATTTTTCATTTATTTATTTGAGTGTCATGGCAGGTGTGTGGAGGTCAGAAGAAAACTTGAGAGAGTCAATTAATTTTCTCCTTCCACCATAGTGATTAAATAGTTTTTCCTGCTTGTGGGTATCTAGTTTGATACTATGATAAATTCTTATGACACTTATGGAAAAGTGGAAAAATATATCAGATATGTGTGGGTCCCTGGGGACAGAATCCAGTTGTCAGGCTTCCTTGCATGCTCCTCTACCCCCATTGCCTATGTTTGGCCCTGGTTATTTAACTTAAACTGGAGAACACATTTTAGGTGAAATTTCAGTTATATCATGGTTATGTTTACTTTTGCATATCTCCACATTTGAATGCAATCACACATATGATTGTTACCAAAGATTGAGAGTTAAATAGTCTGAACACTTCATAATGGCTGCTGCATAGAGTTTTTACATTAAAAAAGAAAATAAAGGAAATAATTTTTTTATAGATATGGCCTTGGAGGGAATTTGAGAATTAATATATAACATCTGTGCAGTACTCAGAGCTCTTTGATGCAGGAATTGTAATATAATGTAATAACACAGAAATCTAGGAGATTATGAAATAGAAATATATTAAAGACAGTTATCCTTCAACAGATTAATCTTTGACAGAGCCCCAGGGAACTGCTAGGATGGTAGCTTCACTGTCAATTATACTCCTGAAGAGACAGCTGTAATAGATACACATTATTTCTCATGCTGCTTTTTTTTCTTAGGACTCCTATTGATGTAGAGGAAGGGAAAAAATGGAGCAAATAAATTAAGAAATGATATGATATCTTCTTTATTCTTTTAAAACACTTGGCCATTAAAAGCATTCCACAAAGTAGAAAAAAGTGAACTAATCATTTTTAAATGGATAGGGTTATGCTTGCTTAAGTTTGTATAAAGCTTTCTGAAACTCTATATTTCACATTTGAGAGACAGAGAGAACCAACTAAAGCTCCTACATAAGTGTATGTTAGAAGCTATTTTTGAGTTTGAAATACACTATAAAATTACATTTTACATTTCATAGACACTTAATATGTCTGTGTCATCAGTTGTGGAACTCTGTAATAGTCTCCATCTACTGCAAAGAAGCTTCTTTGATGACTGGTGACAGGTGTAACTGTCTTTAAATATAAAGATCCATATTTAGCACATAGTAAGAAATTACATTTATCTAGGGATGTGATAGCCCCTTGGGATTTCCTCTAAAATCTATGACCTCTCCAGTGGATATACTTGCACTGAGGGACACTAACTTGACTTGATAGACCTTAACATAAATGACAGGTTTCATGAAATCCGAGGGGGATATGGAGGGCAAAGGGAAGGATTATAAAGATGATTAAAATGTTATGTATGAATTACACAAAAATTCAATAAAATATATAATAAGAATACATTTTCATGAGCCTGAATTGGCACTGGTACAGAAAATTGTAAATTGTGCATATCCATTCTACTATATGGTGATTAATTCAGCATTTATAGTGTATTATAAAAGATAAGCTTAGGAAACTGGAGAGATGGCTGAGCAGTTAAGAGCCTTAGATATTCCTGCAGAAGACCCAAGTTCCAATTCCAGCACCCATATGGCAGCTAACAACCATTCATAACTCCAGTTCCCGGGAATTTGACATCCTCTTCTGTTCTATGCAGTTATTGCATGACATGTATGAACTTTTATACTTCATATACATGTAAGCAATAAACTCATACACACAAAATTTTTTGAAATGATAAGCTGAGAAATAGGTAGCATCTTTGTGTGTTTGGTGTGCATATGTGTTTGTTTGCATGCATGTGGGGGCACATGAATGAAAAAGTGGTGCATGAGTTCATGTGTGTGTAGAGGTCAGAGGTTGAGGTTGGGAGTCTCTGACAGTCACTTTCACCTTATATACTGAAGTACTGTCTCTCAGTTCAGCCAGGAATCAGCTGATTTGACTAGCCTAGCTGGTGACCTTATTCTGGGAATTTTTTCCTACCAGTTATCACTAGGATTACTCGTGTGTCAAGCATTGAAGAGGGTTTTGTTTGGGAATCCAAATTTCCCTTTGCCTTTATGTTTGCGTGGCAAGTATTCTGTCACTAATTCATTTGCCCAGCATATTACATAGCATTTTTCAATGTAAGTTTTTTCTTATATAATCATAAGTACTTATATATGCATATACACACAATATATATAATACAAACACACACATATATATAGGTAGTCCAATATATAATTTAATAATGTTTTAATGAGTATTTTAAAATAAATTTACACAGGCAAAATAAACTCTGAATTTAAAATTTTAATTATTAAAAAATGATTCTATTGATCACTTTAATGAAAATTAGTACAGAGATTATAATCTAAATATATTAATAGTATATAACTTTGATTCTGTTTAAAAGTCAAAATGTCAAATTCTAGGTTGATGTTTTATTTATAACTGGAAATTATTTGATAAATAATCCACTAAGTATATTTTCAGAGTGGCTTTTTAATTAATTCTTAGTGTTAATATCTTATCTACCAGATTGAGAAAGGAATGGAACTTTACTGAGTAAAATACTGCTGAAGACCTGACCATACCTGATTTCAAGCTACTCTACCTAGCTATAGTGGTAAAAAACAGTATGATACTGGTATAAAAACTGACATTTAGATAATGAAATAGACTAGAGAACTTTCATATAAAGGTGCACAGGTGTAGTCACCTGGTTTTTGACAAAGATTTCAAAGCACAGATTGGAGAAAAGAGAGCATTATCAAAAAATGGTGCTAGAAAATCTGATGTCACATATAGAAAAAGATATTATATTTTGAACTCTCACCTTGTACCAAATCAATTTCAAGTTGAATCAAAACTTCAACATATAACATGAAACTCTGAAACTGCTAGGGTAAATGTAGAAAATACATTATAAGACATGGACATAGGCATGGAATTTTATAAAGGACTGCTGTTGATCGGGAATTGAAGAACGAGACTACATGAAACCAAAAAGCATACATTTTGGGAGGTCTGTATCTAATTCTTTTGAGAAATCTTCATATTAATTTCCACAGAGATTGAACTATATTCCATTCCCACCAGCAGTGTGTAAGGTTTGATTATGCCCCTCTCTACTAACATTTATTTTTTTCTTAATGACTGCTGTTATGATTGGAGTGAGATGGAATATCAGTGCAGCTTCAGTTTGCATATCTTTTATGGGAAGTGTGTTCAAATAATTTTTTCACATGTTTATTGGGCATATGTAATTCATATTTTTCAAATTGTTCATTTCATTAACCCATTTACTTAGTTGTTTGTTTTCTTGTTCAGTTTCATGACTTCTTTATATAGAGAATCATTTACTTTTGATGTACTACAAAACTCAAGTATTGATGAGGGATAGAGGAACTAGAACGTTCATGTGTCCATGGACCTGATTTGGCAAACTGGCTTGCTTATGAAAGGTATGTACATTCTACTAGCTATTCATGAGGAATACCTGCTAAATGAACTAGGAGTCCTGCTATAGAAAACCCTGTATTCTTTCCAATGGAATTTGAACTACCTTTGCTGGGAACGCTAAGCTTTCTGAGGCTATTATAACAAATTTTCGGGCTTCCACTTGAATCTCTAGAAAGCTTGCTTTGAAGATGCTTCATCTGGGATCCCAGATCAATTTCTATACTATATTAAAATAAGACACAGAAGCAAAAATAATACATCGGTTATTTGTTTGGGACACATTAAATTAGTGATTAGTGTCTATTTATAATACATAGTTGAGTAAATACACTACCAGGAGCAGTAATGTAAACCAATAATGTCATTCCTAAAAAAATATCTAAGAAGTGCTCTTTGTATTTACCAACTTGAATGTACAAAAACATTTATGGCTGCACCATTTATAACATTTT
>NW_008359324.1:2563296-2567699 GCF_000622305.1 Nannospalax galili
ATTTCAAGTATTCGGCTTTAGTAAAATGTCATACCCAAAGTGTATATACAATATGATTTTTTTTATATAATCAGATAAATTTACCACTAATGGCTACACAACGTACTTAGATTTCAAGAATGACTAAGAGGTGCAGGAAAAAAACTCTCATATATATATATACATATTTACAGAAAAATTAATGAATTATAAAATTACTAGTATTAAACATTGATGTATTTAATTCAGCTTATTGCATACACATGATATTTCAAGAGAGTAAAATGAGATAAAAATTGATAAGAAAGTTGTGAACTCTAAATTATATTGTATATATTATATATACTGTGTCAATGTCACAAATGTAGTGACAATTTGGAGGATTTGCCATATTAAATTGTTGAGATTTCTCCGTTAGAAGAGTAGAAGGAGATCTTCACAGGACAACACATTAGATAGCTTATATATTCTTTTTTCATAAATAAATGGAGTTAAAAATTTAAGCTTATATAAGGGGAAGTTCAATATGTAAATTACTTCAATCAAAGCACCTTGAGTCATTCAGAAATTGAAGAAAGCAAAATTCTATCATCTACTTAAAAACTAGACACTCAAGCATCTATGTCATCCATAGGAAGTAGGGGGTTACTCAGCAATAATAGACCCTGATGATTTCAGCCATCTCAAGCTGACAAAGATTTTTTGGTCATGAAGCATGAGTTTCAAGCCACAGCTAATGATAGGCAGAATTCATGTGTTTCTATATTTACCCTAACTCTAAGATTTCCAGGAACTGAGCCACACTGGGAAAAATGTCTTAACTCTGGAAATAGAGTACTTCAAGTAAGGAAGGCACACCCCATATCATTAAAAAAATAATAATAATGGACGAAAAGCTACCGATTAATACCAACTCAGTAATAGTTGGTGACTTCAATACTGCACTGTCTTTAACAGAGATCATCTGGCAAAAAAGTAAATGAATAAACACAGAAATGTCATGATTAAATGATATCATATATCAAATGGACCTAACATACATCTGCAGAATATTCTACCCAAACACCAAAGGATACACATTATACTCAGCAGACCCTGGAAGTTTCTCTAATATAGACCACAAACTGGGATATAAAACATATCTCAAAAAATACAGGAAAATTGAGCTATCTCCATGTATCCTATCTGAACATGTTGCAATAAAGCTTAAAGTACATATTCTAAAAATCCCTAGTAATTGTCCAAGCTCATAATACTGAATGATGAATGGGTCAAAGAAGACATCAAGGAAGAGAGAAATCATCCTTGGAATTAAATGAAAATGAAAACACAATGCAGACATAAGAACAACTCTTGGCCACAATCATGGCTGTCCAAAAGAGAAACTTATAGTTTCAGGTACCTACAAAAGAAAAATTCAGAAACAGCAGAATTAAATATTTAGTGATGCAGTGTATGAATGTGGAAATAAAATCAAACCCAAGTCCAGTAGAGGAAGAAAATATAAAATTCACAGCAAAGATCAAAAGAATACAATCAAAGAAAATAAGATGAAGAATCAACTAGTTCCTTGAAAGAATAAGTAAGATCAAAGGACTTTTATTTCAATTAACCAAAAGAAAGGAAAAAGTAGACCCAAATTAACACAACCAGTGATGGACAGGGAATTATAATGGCAAAGAAACCCAAAACACTATAA
This sequence comes from Nannospalax galili, assembly GCF_000622305.1. Classification (NCBI taxonomy): domain Eukaryota; kingdom Metazoa; phylum Chordata; class Mammalia; order Rodentia; family Spalacidae; genus Nannospalax; species Nannospalax galili. The sequence continues at coordinate 2,564,975 of NW_008359324.1, forward strand.
AGGAATATTTTCTAAATCTATACATTATTGTTAGAAAACCTTAGAAAAACTGAACTCAAACACCAGCATTAAACCAAAAAAAAAAAAAAAGAAAAGAAAAGATCCACATCTTATAAATATCTATTAACAAATAACAGAATAAAGCAGTTATACAAAGTCTCTCAACTAAAAAATATACCAGGTCCAGATGGAGTCACAGCAGAATTTTACCGAATCTTCAAAAGAAGAACTACAACCTCTATTTCTTCATTTATTCCAAAAGATAGAAACACACACACAAGAGAAGAAAAAAACAAAACAAAACTATAAATCAATATACACGATGAATATAGAAAAAAAACCTATAAAACTAAAAAATCACAGCCTACCATATAAAGTTACATATCAATAAAATCATTCACCAGTATCAGGTTGGTTTTATTATTGAGATACAGGGATGGTCCAACATACACAAGTCAATGAACACAATAAATCATATAAACAGACTAACAGACAAAAATCACCTGATTGTCACTATTCCCAACTGCTTTTAAATATAGTCATTGATGTTCGAGCTAGAGCAATAAGGCAGGGAAAAGAAGAAAGACACTAATGGGAAAAGAATTCAAATTTTCTCCCATTTGCAGATGACATGATACATAAGAGATCACAAAATTTCCACCAGAAAACTTCTAGAAATTATTAACACTTTTAGCAAAATGCCAGGATATAAAATTAGTCTAAAAAATCAATAGGCTTATTTACTAATAAAAAGCAGTGAGAAAAAAATCATGAAAACATTCCCATTTACAACAGCCTTGAAAAATCAAAATATCTATGAATAAACCTAACCAAAGATATTAAAGATCTCTAAAATGAAAATTTTGCATCTTTGAAAAACAAGATTGAATAAGACACTAGAAACTGGGAAGACATTTTATGCTGATTTTTTGGCAGAATTAATATTGTGAAACTGATTATCCTACTAAAAGAAAATTTCAGATTTAATGACATTTCAATCAAAATCTCCAGGACATTCTTTAAAGACATAGGGGGAAAAATGTAAAATTCACATGGAACCACAAAAGACCCCTGATAGCCAAAGAAAGTCTTAGCAAAAAGAAGAAAGTTGGAGTAATTGCCAAAACATATTTCAAGGTACATTACAGAGCTATGGTAATGTAAATGGTATGGTACTTGCACACAACAAACATATGGATCAATGGAACAAAATAGAAAACCCAAATATCAGTATATGTTATTACAGCAATATATATTTGAGAAAAATACCAACAATACTTATTGGAAGAAAGACAGCATCTTGAAACAAATCGTTCAGGGAAAACTGGATGTCAACATGTGGAAGAATGTACGATCACATCACCCTGCATAAAAGTAAATTCAAAGTACTTCAAAGACCTCATGGTAAAGTTTGAAGTACTAAACCTATTAAAAGAAAAAACAGGCAACATCATACAAGATAATGGTGCAGAAAAGACTTTCTGAATAGGACTTCATTTACTCAGGTGTTATGAACAGAAATAGATGAATATGACCTCATTAAGCTAAAAATCTTCTGTGCAGAAAAGAAACAATCAATCAAGGAAAGGGGAAGTCCATAGGATGGGAAAAGACCACTGCCAATACTTCCAATAGAGAATTATATCCAACTGTAAATGAACACACCCAAGAATCAAAAATATATCATCCAGTTATGAATGGCTAATGAAAATGTGGTACATTTACACAATGGAATTCTACTCATTGTTAAAGAAAAAGGAAATCATGAAACTTACAGGTAAATGAATGGAACTAGAAACTGTTAAAATGAAGTAAACCAGAGTCGGATAAACATGTGACTTATGTCCTCTCTCATTTGGGGATCTTAGTTCAAAATACTTAGATGTGAGTATATGCCGTGATGTAACAGCAGGATTCAGGAAAATAGAAGTGAATCTTCAGTGTGAAGGAGAAGAAGGGGCTCCAGAAAGGGGATAGTAGGAGACAGGTATTGAAATGGGGGAAGGGAAGTACTATAACAGGACAGGGAGTGAGGAAGGTCATACAGGGGAGCGAAGGGTGAAATGAAGAATGGTTAGATGGTGCAAAAACCTAGAGAGAAATATGTTAGTTCAAAGGTCCTCTGAAATACACAGGTACTATACATAAAAGGACATATGAATAACTGAAGACTATATAATAAAAAACATAGTGCCAAGCACATGGTCCCTCCCTTCCTGTTGTTAGCCAGGGTAGTCCAAGAGATTCCAAAATAACAGAGGCTATTTCCACAGCCCTTGATTGCATCCCAGATCTTTTTTTTTTTTGTTTTTTAATCATTATTTTTTTTTTCATACAGAAGAATTCATTCCTCCTGTTGTTAGCCAGGGTAGTCCAAGAGATTCCAAAATAACAGAGGCTATTTCCACAGCCCTTGATTGCATCCCAGATCTTTTTTTTTTTGTTTTTTAATCATTATTTTTTTTTTCATACAGAAGAATTCATTCCAAAGCAATTGACATTGAGACGTTTTCACATGCATTTCTAATCTCTATATACATGACTATCTCTGGTCACAGTCGCCCACCTTCTGAGCTCCTCGGCATCTGAGCATGAATACAAACTCGTCAGATAGACAGCCTTCCTCTCCCACTAGAGGCTCCATACTCTGCCATCCCTGTCACTGTCCACTGTGTTGTCAGAACCCTCATCCATTCCCCCCTGTCTGCCCTTCTGGTAAATCTAG
>NW_008359324.1:2572792-2598736 GCF_000622305.1 Nannospalax galili
GAGTGGGTTGCTCTGGGTGAGAAGGGTCAGGAAGCAGTATTGGTTCCCCAGGTGTCTGGGGCCCCAAGACTAGGAATGGCGCAGGGCTAAAACTAGGAGTATAGAAGGGCGAGGCGGGGGGGATGGAAGGGTGAATGTGGCTTAGGGAGTCCCGGCGCAGAGAGCTGCGTTATAGACTTACCCCAAGAGGCCTGAGGATAGTAGTGCAGGCTAGGAGAGTTAGCTGGTGGTGCAGGCCCAGGGAACCAGCGAGAGGTGAGGGCGGGGCCAGGACCAGAAGTGGTGCTCCTGAAGCCCAAGAAAGGGACTGCGTTGCTCTGGGTGAGAAGGGTCAGGAAGAAGTATTGGTTCCCCAGGTGTCTGGGGCCCCAAGACTAGGGGTGGCTCAGGGCTCAAACTAGGAGTATAGAATGGCGAGGGGGGGGGATGGAAGGGTGAATGTGGCTTAGGGAGTCCCAGCGAGGAGAGCTGCGCTGTAGACTTACCCCAAGAGGCCTGAGGAGAGTGGCCAGATCTTTTTATAAACAAATATTTATTATACCAACGACATGATAGGCCTTAACGCAAATCACAGAATGTATGAATTCCAGTGAGGGAGGCTATTCAGTGAGGAGATTGCCAATGGGGAAGGGGGTAAAAAATAACTAAGTTGTTTTGTATGAAATACACAAAAGTTCAATAAAAGGCCAGATCTTTTTATAAACAAATATTTATTATACCAACGACATGATAGGCCTTAACGCAAATCACAGAATGTATGAATTCCAGTGAGGGAGGCTATTCAGTGAGGAGATTGCCAATGGGGAAGGGGGTAAAAAATAACTAAGTTGTTTTGTATGAAATACACAAAAGTTCAATAAAATTTTACAAAAAATATTATTTTCATTTTATGTGTATGAATGTATTTCCTACATGTAAGTGCACCTGTGTGATGCAATGCCTGTGGAATTCAGTCCTATGTAAGCTCAAATGAGAAAAAATTCAGCATCAACATGAAGAAGTGGTCAATAAACATGTCAATATGTCAATAAACATAATAAATCATATAAATGGACTCAAAGACAAAAATGACATGGTCATCTCAATAAATGCAAAGAAGGCCTTTGATAAAGTTCAACATGTATTTGTGATAAAAGTCCTAGAGGGAATTGGACTGGAGGGAAAATAGCTCAACATAATTAAAGTTATATATAATAAACATACAGCCATCATCATTCTAAATGGAGAAAAAAATGAAACATCACCATTAAAATCAGGAACCAGACACGGCTGTCCACTATCTCCACTCCTTTTTAATATAGTGCTTGAAACTCTTGCTAGAGCAATAAGACAGGATAAGGAAATTAAAGGATCATTAATTTGAAAAAGAGTTCAAATTATGCTTTTTACACATGATATGATATTATTTCTAAGTGATGCCAAAAATCCTACTCTAAAACACCTGGAAATGATTAACAATTTCAGTAATGTGTCAGGTTATAAAATTAACCTACAAAAATAAGTAGCCTTTCTGTATACCAGTAACATGCAATTGGTAAAGAGTACATGGAAATCATTCCATTCAAAATAATTAAAAGAAAAAAAAAAAAAAAAAAAAATTCATAACAAATAGAGTTCTGGAGAGAGACATGAAGTGACCCAGACAGGAGCCCAGAAGATCAACAGTCAAGGTCAGTGTTCACTGGAAGGAACCCGTTACCGGGCCTCTGGAGGCACAACCACCCTGTACCCTATTGTGAAAATGACCACCTTACCAAAAGCCATTTATACATTCAATGCAACGCGAATCAAAATATCCATCACATTCTGCACAGAATTAGAAAAAAAAATCCTAAAATCCATACAGAAGCACAAAAGACCTCAGATAGCCAAAGCAACCCTGAGCACAAAGAGCAATGCTGGAGGGATTACTATACCAGAAATGAAACTGTATTTCATAGCTATAGGCATAAAAACAACATGGTACTGGCATGAAGATAGACCCATAGAACAATGGAACAAAATTGAAGACCCAAATATAAGTGCATGTGATTTCAGTCTCCTAATATTTGACAAAGGGGTCAAGATTATTCATTGGAGGAAAGTCAGCATCTTCTGCAAATGGTGCTGGCAATACTGGAACTCCACCTGTGAAGAATGAACCTAGAACCTTATCTTTCATCTTGCACAAAAATGTCAGCTCCAAATGGATCAAAGACCTTGGTGTGAAATGCGAAACTCTGAAATTCTTAGTAGAAAACATTTTCAATAATCTACAAGATATAGGTGTAGGAAAGAATTTTCTATACTGGACATCAATTGCTCAGAAATTAAAGTCAAGAATCGACAAATGGGGTCTCATTTAACTAAAAAGCTTCTGTGCCTCAAAAGAAGCAACCAAGGAAGTGAAAAGAAAACCCACAGAGTGGGAGAAAAAATATTCATCAGTGACACATCTGAAAGTTTTAACATCCAGACTATACAAAGAACTAAAACAACAATACTCAAGAAAGCAAGGAACACAATTTAAAAAGATGGGCTAAGGATCTGAACAGAGAGTTCTCAAAAGGAGAAATAATGATGGCCAAGAAACATTTTAAAAGGTGTTCAACATCATTAATAATTAGGGAAATGCAAATTAAAACCACTTTAAGATTTCATCATACCCCAGTATGACTGGCTAAGACCAAGAGAAGAAATTATATCAAATGTGAGAGAGGACGTAGGGCAAGGGGAATGTTCATCCACTGCTGGTGGGATTGAAAATGTTTGCACCCCTTATGGAAAGCGGTATGGAGAACTCTTAAAAAACTATAAACGAACCTCTCATTTGACCTTGTTATACCTTTACTTGGCATATACCCAAACTACTCATCCTACTGCAGAGACACTTGTACATCTACATTTGTTGCTGCTCTTGTCACAGTAAATAAAAGATGGACATGTCCCTCCACTTAAGAGCATATAATAAAAATGTGGTACATTTACACAATGAAGTTCTACTCAGTGGTAAAGAAAAACGAAATCATGAAATTTGCAGGTAAATGGAGGGAACTAGAAATGGTTATGCTAAGTGAAATAACATAGACTCAGAAAGCAAATGACATATGTTCTCCTGAATATGTGAATATAATCATTTTAAGTGAGTCTGTATCAAAAAAATAGCTGCAGGAGCCAGAATGATGAAAAGGAACCATGGAGGTAAAGAGAAGAACCTGAGAGATGAACAGTAGGTGACAGGTGTTACAAAGGGATAAATGGATACTAAATAAAAATGATATTATTTAAAAGGGAGGTAGAGAGAGAAGTTTATACAAGGAACCTTGGGGATAAAGGGAAAGAAGGAGCTCAAGAGAGGTAGGACCGCAGGAGAAGAGTATTATAAAGGCAGAAATGAGGAAAATGGGTACATTTTAAATGGAGAAACCATGGCAGAATGGTTAGACACTGAGAGAGAAGAGAAAGAGGAGAGATAAATAATGCTAGGCTGTTTAAAAAAAATGGAGGGACTCGTATTAATCCAACAACCTAATGACAAATTCCACATTCATTATTTCTACATGAGTCCATGTATATAGCCAAAGGCTAAATAACAAGAAACAGTGCCAGACAAGACAAACCTTCCTTTGAGTTGTTGGACAGGGTGGTCCAAGAGACTTCAAAAATTACTCTGGCTGTTTCCACAGCCCTTGGTGCCCCCCCCCCCAGAATTTGAAGGTAAAACCCTACTGTTGAACACAGAACATAATACAGATATGGGATTTGGAGCAAAAGACCTGCAACTGACCTGAAACCACTTCCCCTCAAAGCTAGGTCCCATAACTTTGGAGAGTGCTATGAAGGTGCAAAGAGAAACCATAAATTTTTGGTCCAACACCAGCTTCAAGATCAAATAACCACATCATTGGCCAGCATAGCATACGATATTGGTACAGTAGTGGCACTTATATCTTGGAGGCAATCAACAGCTACCTAATTGGACTAAAAGCCCACTCAATAAGAGGAAACCCAAGAGAGGTACTGTAAACATAACCAAATATACATAGTTGACATGGTCATAGATCTTAAGAGAAAACCCCAAGACTGTCATAGTCCTGTGGTTTCTTACTGTAGGCAAAATATATATCCTTATAATTGCGGTCAAATATTCTAGTCACAACTCATCAAAGAAACTCATTTCACACCAGTTGGAGACTATTATCAACTACTACAACTGGTCACACAGAGACATTGTATATGAATTTCCCAAGTCTAAGTGACACATCTATAATGTAACCACTATACCTAAATTTCATGGAACATAGAGCAGGACACTAATAAATTTTTCATTTCTCATTTATGAAGCTTCCTCATGCAGTGGAGGGCTGGGAATCCAAAAGACCACAAATGGACAAAGCACGGAGATTAAGAGTCTGCCGAATACTTGTCCATGGACAGGACTCCTTTATCAAACTTCACTACCCAAGGCTCAGGGACCACCATGGAAGAGGGGGTAGAAAATTTGTAAGAGCCAGGGAGGAGTTGCAGGAGAATATGGAAACAGAGTCCTACAAGCTCCTGGGAACCTGTTCATATGATTCTATGGAAATTGTGTCAGTACACACAAGTCCCATGCAAACTCAGGTAGACAAAAACCCAGCATAGAACTTGGAAAATGAGCAGCAGACCCCAATCTTATCTGGAGAAATATTGGCAACTGATTGATGCTGTGTGAAGAACAGCTGATCTTCCTAAAACAAGGGACTCTAGATAGGCTGACTATACTTCAGTAGATGGACTTACACTGGGGAACATCTGCAGATACGGATTTGACACAGGGCACCTTAACAGGGATGACAATGACAGAATATATGCACTCCAGTGGGTAGGTGCTGGTGGGGATGGAGGTATAAGTATGATTAAGATTGACTGAGATGTTCTGTATGAAATACACTTTCATGTATTCAATATAAACACAGTTAAGAAAAAAGACCTCTTCTGGGGAAGGATGAAGGAGATCCTTTGTGAGAGGCATGTTCTCTTAGGAAGGTCGTGCTCCACTGTCCTTTGTCAGCCTACAGGCAGAAAAGCTCGGCTTACTGAAGAATGTTCCTTCAGGAGGAAGCAGCGCTAAAAGTACCCTGAATCAAGATGAATGAGAAAGCCTGCCAATAAACACATTTTGGATAAAAAGAAAACAAAATAAACAAACAAACAAAAAAAAAACCCACACTCACTGCTTTTGCAGAGGACATGAATACATGAATTCAATTTCTGGGACCCACATGGCATTTCACATCTGCCTGTAAATCCAGTTCTAGGAAATCCAGTGTCTTCTGACCTCCGTGGCCATTGCATGATATGGGTGCACTTACAAAGATGCAGGCAATACACTCAGTCACCCTAGAAAAAAAAGTGAGGACAAATAATGTACTTGGAAATGATTACATTTAAAAGTGAGGGGAGGATTCATTCCAAATTTAATAAGGCAGTTGCTCCTTAAACATGAATATCTATCAGAAGAGAGGGGCACTCAAGGCCTTCTGGGAGAGAAAGAAGTTTTTAACAATTGTAAGGTTATTAACTGTCATGATGAATATTCAAATAAAGCATGTCTGTTGTATTTCTTTATATTTTCTTTGGTTTCATATCAGAATTTAAATAAAAAAGCTGAAGAGGGAGACGGGAACAAAAATAATTTTTCACATAATAATACCATTACGAAAATCAAAGTTCTAAAACTATATTTTAGAGATATTTCTTAAAGCTTAGAAATTTAATAACTATGCAATATCAAGTCTTTGAGATATGCAGTTTTTAGAGTAACTACATCAAGAGATAAATATTTTAGTATACGTTGATATGTAAACAATATGTTACAGACATTGTTAGATTTTACATAATTTTTCATTGCCTTCCTACTCTTAATGACCATCCTCTTAATAAAGACTCAGTTTCCTTTCATTTCAGTTTTTAAAAAATATGCCTATGATAAATTCAGTTTTTCACTGATAATTTAATTACGATATATCTATCTTGTTAGGAAGGCATTATGTATTTGTAAAACACAATTGAGGGTCTGTGGGGTCCCTCATCAACAGCTCACCTCATTTAATTCTTACTAGTTTAATGTCCCCCTTTTCTTTTTTATATATTCTACCATTCTATCATTCTTCTTTCCAGGAAGCCTCCCACAACAGATACATGGTCAATTTTAGTTTCTTAACCCCTCTGAATTTTCTAATTGAAACATGTATCTAAGATGTCAAAACTAACAATTATCTATGAAAGAGAACGTGTGATATTTGCATTTCACAATTCTCATCAGAGAAGTTTCCTTATGCAACAGATGTTGATTCATAGAGAATAACACTAATTATTATAATTAGTGCTTGTACAAAGATGTTTTGTAACTATTTATGACCCATTTTTCCATTTTAACTTTTGTACATTTAGATTATTTCCAGTTTTCTTGAATTTTCAATACTAATTATAAAATACTTTTATCCTGACTTTGTACTATGCATCCTTCTTCTCTGCTTTTAAGTTTTAGTACTATACCCCATCACAGAAAATCTATTTTGTAAAATATATTCACTCTCAAAGAGGAATGGACATGCCCCTATTTTAGTTTTGCCATCATTTAGCTGGCTTTTAAAAATCTACAGCCAGATGTAGTGGTATATATATCTTTATCCCAGCACTCAAGAGGCAGAGGCATGCAGAGTTGTGTTAGATTTACGTTACTCTGGTCTACATAATAAGTTCAAGGCCAACTGATACTACAAGGAGGTTCTGTCTCAAAAAACAAACAAACAAAAACCTTTGATATAAACTTTTTACAAAATTGCATTATATTATAACTTTGTATGTCTTTTTCAGAAAGCTTAGAAATAGAAGGAATTGTGTAGCATTTATCCCTCTGTGCTGCCTAATTTCATTTAGAATTCAAACACAGAAGAGTAAATTGACCAGATGCTCAACTGCTACTAATCACGAAAATTCAAACTAAAACTAGAGTTAGATAACTCTTACATGTATGAGGTTATTTATTACCACAAAAATAAAAGAACACAATGCATGTGGTAATGAAAAATGGTTTGCCAGCAAGACAATTTTGAGGTTCCTAGAAAAAGTAAACATATGACACTTACGATCTATTAGTCTTATGACCTGGAATACATCCACAATAATTAAAATCTGTAATTAAAAAGAGGTTTCAGAGTTTCTATGTCTATTGAAACAATGTTCACAGTACAAAAGATAGTAAGATATCTCAAACACTCACCAACTAAAGAATGAAAAACAAAAGCAGTGTGGTTTTCTAAATCATTTTGTTTAAAAATAATTTCACTCAAGTTCTAAAGAAATTGTCCTGTATATATCCCTAGTTTTCTTTTATAATTAATTATGTACTATTCAGAATATGCACATGTTGTGAAAGTTTGGAGAGAAGATTTAGTTTTTTCCTCTAATTAAAAAAAGTTGTCTTAACTAAAAGTCTCAGAAGTTATTATCTTTTACAAATAGCAAGTCCTTGCTCAATAATCTATTAGAGATATGAATTCCTAATGATCTCTACCACCATCTGTCATATATTAAATAGGAGTGTATAGGTAGTTCTCTTCTGGACTTGATAGTCGTCTTCATTGGTAATTGTACAATAGATGTTGTTTAATAATATATGTCTGTACTAAGACATGACATAAAATAGATCTAGTCTTTTAACTTTTACACCTAAAATGGAGCTTTACTACTGACAATTTATTTTTTAATAATGATTTATTTTTACTGTCTATGTTTTTAGTTTATGAGATTTCTTTGCTTGCATATATGCATATGTACATGTGCATGCAGTGCCACAGAGGCCAGAAGAGGGTGTCAGATACCTGGAACTGAAGATATGGATGGCCATTAGCTACTACATGGGTGCAGGAACTGTACCTAGATCTTCTACAAGAGTACCCAGTACTCTTAACCCTTAACGTACCTTATGTTTAACTGCTGAGCCATCTCTCCCTCCAGAATATCTGTCCTTAAATAAAAATCTTATGCACATCTTATCATGATCCACCTTCAAAAAGTGATTTTTAAATTGCTTGAGATTTTTTGGAATTTAATTGATTTTGAAGATTTTAGAAACTTCTTTATTTCATAATTTCAACAATTTGTTTTGTGTTTTTTATTTTTAAAAAATTCATACTTGTACACAATGTATTGGAATCATGTTCATCACCATTACTCTGTCTTGTTCCCTTTTCTCTTCTGACTCCTTTCTTCAGAATGAATGAATACTCTTCCCATTTAAACGTTTTTCTTTTTAAAATTATTGCCCCACCCTTCTGCACCTTGATTCTCCTGCAGCTTGACCAGCTCCACTCTTTCTTCTCATAAGCCTTGAGCCCTGGTGATTCCTGCAATTTCTGCCTTAGATATCTGGACTACATTCTTAGTCCAGACCTGCCAACTGCATCCTGATCCTCTGCACTCAGATCCAACTTAGTTTGTTAGACCCTCCACAGACTGTCCTCATCCCCACCTTGTCCTTGATCTCCTGATCTGCCTGCCTCAGAACTGCCTTCATGGTAAGTCAGATCCTGCTCACTGTGCCATGATTTCCATGCAGGCTGAACAACTCCAATCTCTCCGCTCATTCTGTTCCCCCTCTATTCTATCTTGCTTTTCCACCTCAGATCTCTGGGCTTGCTTCCTAATCCAGACTAGCTTAATCATTTAGCAAGTTTGTCAGACCCTCCGGACTGTTCCCAGGACAAACTTCCCACTTCCCCCTGATCTACTTGCCTCAGAACTGCCTACCACCCTAGTAAATTAGATTCCTACCCTCAGTGCCTTAATTCTCCAGCAGCCACAACAGTTTCGCCTCAGAACTGCCTACCACCCTGGTAAATTAGATTCCCGTGCTCAGTGCCTTAATTCTCCAGCAGCCACAACAGTTTCATTGTCTGTCCCCACACTGGTTCCCCCTTCTAGATTTGGGCCCAGGCCAACTACTGCTTTTCTGCCTCAGATCTCTGGACTAGCTTCCTAAACCAGAGTAGCTTTTCTTCTAACATAGTTTGTCACATGTGCCACAAGTTGTCTTGGAGGGGGACCCACACCTTGCCATTGGCTTCTTGATCTCCCTGCTACAATCTGCCTACTACACTGGTATGTCAGATCCTACCCACTGCACCATGATTCTCCTGTAACCTGAGAAGCTTCACTCTCTCCCCATGATAAGTTCCATTCTAGTCTTGTGTGTAGCCACCCCCGCTTCCCTTTCTTTCTGCCCCAGGTCTCTTGACTACCTCTTAGTCCAGAGCCTCCCACTGCATTCTGATCTCCTGAACTCAGACTAGCTCATTTCTCCAGCTTCCTTTGTTAAACAATAAACAGACTCTGTACACCCCTATCTCACCCTTGTCCTCACTCTTGATCTGTCTACCACAAACCTGCCTACTACCCTGTAAGAAACTGAAGCATATACCAAGTTTTTATACCTGAACAAAAAGCAACCAAACGATATCAACAATATAAACAGAAACCAACTTCAACTAAAGAAAGGAAGAATAGAATTTGCTATCAGACACACAACCAATGAAAGGCATCCATATACCCAAATGGCAATGCAAAACACAAATAATATGAAAACCCAAGAGACTATGTCCACAACAAAACACACCAGTCCTACAGAAGTGAACTACAACAAAAACCACCCTGAGGAATACACTGATGGAGAATTTATGAAAAAAATAAACATAATCGAACTTAAAGAACACAGGAACAAACAACTTAAAGAATTCAAAGAAAATAGGCAGAAACATGTGACAGAATCTCAAGAACACACAAATTTGTTATTGAATGAAACAAGAAAATCAATTCAAGACTTAAAAGCGAATTCACAAAAGAAAAACATTTAAGAAAACCAAAGCTAAAATGAAATGGAATTTAAAAACTCAGTAAGTCCACTTGAAACATCAAGAGAAACTCTCACAAGCAGAGTGAACAAAGAGAAAACAGAATGTCAAGATTGAATAACAAAGTTGAAGAATTTGAATCCTGAAGCAAAGACTATTAAAAAATGTAAAAGCACTCAGGAATGTAACTTGCAAGAAATGTGGGGCACCATGAAAAGGCAAAATTTATGCATAATAGGTATACAGGAAGGAGAATAATCTCAGACCAATGAAATTGTTCAGCAAGATTATAGATGAAAATTTCCACAAATTAAGGAAAGACATATCAGTACAAATACAAGGAGGAAATAGAAAAACAATTAAATTGGACCAAAACAGAAACTCCCTATGGTATATCATAGTAAAAACAGTAAATGTACAAAACAAAGAGAGGCTCCTGAAAACTGGTAGAGAAAAATAACAATTTATGTATAAAGGAAAATACATCAAAATTACAGCTGACTTTTCAATGAAAACTATGAAAGCTAGAAGAGCCTGGACCAAAGTATTCTGAGTTCTAAATGACCATGGATGCCAAACCAGAAAATTTTAGCCAGCAAAATTATCTGTTATAGTTGAATGGGAAGAGAAAATTTTCTGTGGCATCAAGAGGCTGAAAGAATTCATGTCCCCCAAACCAGCTCTACAGAGACTACTTGAAGCAATACAAAGGATCCAATACAGGAATGACTATACCAACAGGTTCAGGTTACAGAAAGAAAACAAAGGAAGATATAATTACAGAAACACAAAACTGGACCCCCCCCCAAAAAAAAAACAAATTAAAATGACAGTGAGCAAAACATATTTTTCAATAATAATTCTAAATATCAATGTCCTTAACTTCTCTGTAAAAAGAACATACTAGCTGAAATGTATTAAGAAACAAAATTCATCATTTTGTTGTCTTCAAGAAATCATTTCACTTATGAGGGTAGGCACTGCCTGAGGGTGAAAGGATGGAAAAAATATTCCAAGCAAAAGCACTAAGAAACAAGCTGTTGCTGCAATTCCAAAAATCTAACAAAATAGACTTCAAATAAAACTAATTAAAGAAGGTAAATAGGGTCACTTCATTTGAATCAAAGGAACAATTAAACAATAAACATAAAGGAATCAATAAATATAAAAATAAGTCAATAATATATAATATATAATAAACTATATAAATGTACTTAAAAAACCACATGGTTATCTTGGTAAATGCAGAAAAGGCTTTTTGAAAAATATCCTACATGCATTTCTTTTGAAAGTCCTGGAAGGAATTGAACTGGAGGGAACATATGTCGTCATAATTAAAGCTGTATACAACAAATGCAACATCATTCTAAATGGAGAACAACTGGAAGCATTCCCATTAAGATCAGAAACCAGACAAAGCTGGCCGCTATCTCCCCTCCTTTTCAATGCAGTGCCTGAAACTCTTGAGGAGCAGTAAGACTGAAGTTGCAAATTAAATGAGTACTAATTGGAAAAGGTAAAATCTTCCCTATTTACAGAAAAATATGATATTATACATAAGATCCTCAAAAATTCTACCATGAAATGCTTGAAATGGTCAATATTTTGAGCAAAATAACAGTTACAAAATCAACTTACAGAGATCATTAACTTTTCTATATGCCAATAACATGCAACCAGAGAAAAAGCATTCATGGAAACCCTCTCATTGACAATAAACTAAAAAATAAAACAAAATAAATATCTAAGAAAAACATAGCCAAAAACATTAATTATCCCTGCAGTGAAAAATTTAAATCTTTAAAGATATATAGAGGAAGACACTAGGAAATGGAAGGAAATACTGTGCTCACGGATTGGTAGAAAAAAGATTGTGAAAATGATGATGCCACCAAAAGCAATCTATAGGTTCAATACAATGTCAATTAAAATCCTCATGACATTCTTCACAGACCTAGTAAAAAACCTTAAAATTCATGTAGAATCATAAAAAAACTGGATATCCAAAGAAATCTTGAGCAAAATGTGAAATAGTTACAAAACAACATAGTACTGGCATAAAAAGAGACATGTAGATCAATAGAACAAAATGGAAGACTCAAACATGAGTGCATGCAATTTTAGTCATTAATATTTTCCAAAGAAGCCAAGAACACAATACAGAAGAAAGACAGTGTCTTTAACAAGTGTTGCTGGCAAAACTAGATCTCCAACAGTAGAAGAATGAAATCAAACCTTTATTTTTCCTCCTGCACAAAAGTCAACACCAAATGAATCAAAGATCTCAATATGAAACCTGAAACTACAACAAAAGTGAGGAGGAAACCCACTGAATGGGAGAAAATCTTCACTGCTACACATCTGAGAGAGGATTAATGTCTAAAATATATAAACAACTCAAAATCCAAAGAAACAAGAAAATATAAATGACTAAAAAAAAAGATGAGCTAAAAACCAGAACAGAGAGTTCTCAGAAGAAGAAATAAAAATGTCTAAGAAACACCTTAGAAACACTCAACCTCCTTAGTTATTAGAGAAACGGAGATCAAAACCACTTTAAGAATTCATTTTACTCCAGTTTTTCTGCCCTTCACAATAGTTATGAAATGGAAACAACCTAAAAGTCTCTAAATTGATAAATGGATAATGAAAATGTAGTATATTCACAGAATTGAATTCTATTCAAAAGCAAGGGAAGATGAAATTTGAAATTTGCAGGTAAATGGGTGGAAGTAGAAACTGCTATACTAAATGAAATAACATTGACTCAGAAAGTAAGCTACATATATCCTCACTTGTTTGTGACTATTAAGATCAATCACTTATGTGTGAATATAAATTCTGATGTAACATCAGGAGCCAGAAAAATGGAAAACAAACGTGGAGATAAAGGGAGAGAAAGAGCCCAAGAGAGGAGAATGGTAGGAAACAAATGTTACCATAAGTGAAATGAGGAAAATGGAAGTATTCAACTGGGAATGGGGGAGGGAAGGACATACAAGAAACCATGGGGGTAAAGTGGAAAAAGGAACTGAAGAAATGGAGGATAATAAACACAGGAATTACAAGGGAAAATGGGAAAACTTAAACTGGCTAGACAGGAGTAATATTAGAAGGGAGAGAAGAGAGATAGATAAAGCTTAAGTGGTGTAAAAAGTCAAAGGTAAATTTATTAGCTTATAAACCTTCTGAAAAATACACATACAATATCTGAATATGAATGCATGTGTATACATCTGAAGGCTATAACAAGGAACACAATTCTAGATAGGCAAGACCTCCTTTTGAGTTGTTGGTCATGGACATTCAAGACTCCCAACATAACACAGGTTATTGCTGAAGCCATTGAATAGCTCCCAGAACTTGAAGGTAAAACCCTACTGTTAATGACAGGATTACTTCCAACACAGGACTTGGAGCAATGAAGATGCAAGGAATCAGGAAGCCTTCTCCCTGAAGATTAGCACTCATAATTCTAAAGGAAACTATGGAAACTTTTAATGGAGAAAATCAATCAGTATTCCAACCCAGCTCTAAAGCCCAATACCCACAACAACTGTCACAGCAAACTATCTCTATTGGTGCAGTAGTGGCAATTTTATCTTGGGGGTAATCAACAGCTGTCTAAGTGGACTTAAAGCCTCTCAATGTGAGGAAACTCATTGGTGGCACTGTAAATATAGTCAAATACATGAGGCTGGAGAGGTCACAGATCTTAGAGAAAACCCTATCTCTGTCATACCTCTAGACAAATGAAATTCCTTAATGTATGCTAAATATAGATCCTTATATTTCCAGACAAGTATACCATACACCATTCATCTAAGACGCTACTTTTAGCAAAAGATGGATGCTACTGCAGAGTTCCACAACTGGTCACAAACAGAGAATATATGTCTGAGAGATGCCCAGCCCTAAGTGACACATCTACAGTAGAACCTCTGCTCCTAAGTCTCATGAAACATAGTGAAACATGGAGTAGAGAACATGCTAAGACATCCCTCACCTCTCATAAGCAAAGCTTCCTCATACAGCAGAGTGTGCCTCAATTGGCCAAGTTTTATAAAATAATAGAGTGTATAATGTCTTTCCCTGGATAAGTCTCTTATGTTAAATTTCATCCAGCCATAGTTCAGGGACCATTCTGTAAGCTGAGGTAGAAATATTGTAAAAGCCAGGGTTATTGCATAAACATGGAAACAGAGGCTTTTATGCCACTGAGAACTTGCTCATATGAACTTGTAACAATGATGACAGCATACACAAGACCCTCTCCAACTTAGTCAGACAAAACTTCAGCATAGATCAAGGGAAATGGGAAGCAGGCTCCAATCCTAGCCAAGAAAATATTGACAAATGATTACTGCTGGGTGAAAGAAAGTAGGTCTTTAAGGGAATTACTATAGATAGACTGACTAGACTCCAGTTTGTGAACTTGTACTGTGGGGCATCTGGGAACAAATGCTAGACTGGATAGGATTTAACATGTATGACAGAATGCATGAAATCTGTGGTTAGGGGTATTGTGGTGTTGCCCAAGATCTCTTAGGGTCCTTTGCTTCTGACATGGGTAGCCAAACCATATAGCACATCTTTATATGAATTTTTCATACTTTATATCTTTAGTGGGTAGAGGAGCATTTACAAAGAGATGAACACCCACACCCAGCACCCACCTCTGCACAGCTCAGCCCGCCATTCCAGATCACTTCTGTGCCCTCCCACAGTCTCTGTTAGCTTTTGCCCATGCATCGTGTGCCTGCAGTATTGCCCCAGATCATTAAATGCCCCTCTCATGTCCATGATGAGATACTGGGGCCATCTTTCTGCACTACCATTTATGTTCCAAGATGGCACCCAAAAGCACTTCCCTCCACAGCTAACACTCCACAGTCAATTCTCTGCAGCAGGCCCCACCCCCCGGAAGAACAAGGTCACTTGGGATACACTCCACCCCTTTCCTCCAGTGTTGCAATCTGTCCACCAATCTTCCGCTAAGGTCCCTGTGCCTCAGAGGGGGTAACAGTTGTAGGGTGATCTCTCTTATATCATGGAGAGATACTGATTTCTAGGGCCTCCCCATTATCTATCCTCAAACTGTGGCCATTGATCTATCTCAGTGGTGTTTCTTCTAATATAAAGACAAATAGAAGGAAGTAGACAAGTCTAAACAAACAGCGGCATGAAAATTTTCTGTTTTTTTTTTTTCTTTTTTTGGCTTAATCTCAGCTCCATCACTTCTTCTCCTCCTGCACTCACATCATGCAGTGTCTTCAGCAATATGGCCTTACCAACCTTTTTGTGTACAACTGACATTAATGGCAATAGCCTCACTGAATTTGAGGACCTCTAGGCTCTCTCTCTCTGACCAACAGCTCATAGGGGACATTTTACCCCTGATACTGGAGATTTTTTTTTAACAGTTGTATAGTTTTGGAGCCTCTTTTTTTTTATCTTATTGAACCTAAAACTCCCAAGAATCTTGAATGTATAGAGGCTTTTTCTTCTTCAGGTATCTTTCAAATAGGCTTCACATTTGTAAAACACTCAAAGGTTAACATCATATATTAAATAAATCATAAAAAAGTCTAACACAGCACGGAAAGGCTTTATCCATTCATATTAACTTTTTTATCCATAGACCCTTGTTAGGTACCATAGCATGGGTATGAGGTATTAATTTGGTTAGTTTTTTACTATCTTTAGTTATACCTTTGGAATCATATCTCACTTGGGGTATTTTATATAGAGTTTCTTGTATTTTTTTTTTCCTATCATTGACACACTTACAGATGTTGGTTCTAGTTGCCTGACCCTGCACTGGGCTAAGGAGGCAGGGGCTTTCTCCCATCTCTGCTGCAGTTGTAGGTTCCCTGAGTCAGGCAGGCCCTGGGCCTGCCTCCTAACTGTATCCATATCTGTTATCTCTCAGTTGACCATACCTGGCTTCTGGGGGAGGCCTTGATGATAAAAACTGCTTCCACCCCCAGTATAGCCTTTATCAGAAGAGAAATACACTTTATTTAATCTTTGGGCATCTTTAACCACCCCTAGACAGTTTTTACCCTTTGAATGCCTTTGGCAAATGGTTTTTCTGGTTTAAAGACATCCAGAAACATTTTAGTACTGAATTTTGTTTTCTATCAATTTTTCCTCTGGGAATTTGGGCTCGACATAAGTCCTGCCACATTTGCCTTCATGTAACCCAAACGGACCATTTTTTTTTGTCTAGTCTCTTTTATATCTCTTATAGGGTGGTCTGTTATTCTACAGACATGTTTTATATGCTGGTTAGAATCATTTAGATCCACTAAAGCCCCTCTCACTTCACAAAGACCCTGTCCCATTAAAGGGTTTAACAAAATCATTAAAGTGCCATACCATTTTCAAGGTCCCAGTTGAATTAAGATTTCCTCTACACTTCTGGTGAACACAGTCTTATCTGGCCCAGTGAGCTGGGTATCATGTATTGCTTTTTTCATACCTTGTTCTCTCAGTAATGCTTGTCCTTCCTTTATAGTCCTCCAGCCTTTGTTAATAATCAGAGTTTCACTTGGTGATGACTATATATCTCTAATGCCTTCCATCAGCCATCTCATTAAGGACTGCTGCCCCTTGCATTGGCCTGGGATGAACAGCCTATATCAAGGATGGATGGTGGTTATATAACTCAGCCGTGAAACTTCTGAAGGACTTAGACTGATGTAATTTGCTCCCACATTCCAAACTTTCACAAACCATGCAGCAAGTGGCTCTTTGATTGCTTGCTTGTAAGTTTTTCCTAGTTTTAACAGTTCCAGAATGGAAGATTTCCTAGCTACAGCACTGTTAGCTTTTTTTTTTTTTTTTTTTTTTTAATCAATGGTTAAATCTGAGGGGCAGCTTTAGCTACTTTTATTTTTAGGTCATCTCTTTTTTATTGTTATGTGTCTTTTCCTCTGAGTTCTTGGATCTTACACAAGTTCAAATGCCTCTTTTTTCCTCTCTCAAGATCTGCAACTGGGTCTCCAGGACTTTCCTAGACTTTTCAGCTTTCCTTGCCTTGAGCACATCTTTTATTATGCAAAGTGGCCATGCCCCCTCTCTGTGTTCTCAGCTAGTGTTCACATCCATCCACAGCAGTTTTTCTAGTTTCTCTATAACCTTTAACAAATCTTCATATATTCATAATTGGGCTGTTTCCCTACATTTACAACACAGCTGTGACCCATGCTTGTACATGGCTGGCCTCTTTTTAGTTACGTATTTTAGAACCCACTGTAAAATGCACATCAGAACTGCCATTAGCTTTCTAGCTTTTCCAAACTCCTGTGGTTTCTCATTCCTAGCGCCATCATCCTACTGACCTGCACCAATTTGTTGCCAGAGTTCACTTAGGGTCCCTTGCTCCTAGCATGTTTAAACAAAGCATATAACATAACTTTATCTGAATTTTTCAGTTTATATCTCTGTGGAGGAGGGAGTGACTTACAAAGAAACCACCACCTGACACGAGGCACCCAGCTCTGTGAGACTCAGCCCACCGTTCCATATTGCTTCTGGGGCCACCCAAAGTCTCTGTTAGCTTTCGCCTACCCATGTTGGCTTGTGGTCTCACCCCAGATGGGTAAATGCCCCCTTTCACATTCATTGTGAGACACAGGGGCCATCTTACCATGCCGCCGTTTCTGTTCCAAGCTGGCACCCAGAAGCCCCTTCCTTCTCACCTAATTCTCCGCAGTCACTTCTCTGCAGCAGGCCCCATCCTTTGGAGGAACCATGCCACTGATGGGTAAGGGGTCTAAATTTCTTTAAGATCTATTATATGAAATGTGCAAAAGCTGATTTAAAGTGTATATTTTTTAAAAACATTTTTTGTGTAAGCATGTATTACCTGCATGTAGGTAAGTGTACCCATGTTCTGCAATGCCCAAGGGGGTCAGAAGAGGCTGTTGGATCCCCTGGGACTGGTGTTACGGTCAGTTGTTAGCTGCCATGTGAGTGCTGTGATTCAAACCCTGGTCTTCTGCAAGAACAACCAGTGTTTTTAATGGCTGAGACATCTCTCCAACCTGCTGAAAAATTATTTTTAACACTGAAGTTCTTGTGGTCTTGTGGGGACAGCTGTTTTGTTTTCATGTTTGCAATGGCCATGTCATATCCATTATAACGCATTTCATCTTGTTCACTTCCATCTTCTACCAAGAATCCCATTCTTGAAACGGACTGTCTCTCTCCCTCTGAACAGTAGTCAGTTGTCAAATGTTACTTAGATTTGAATGGGGTTTCTTATCCACTTTCCTTTATCTATGCTGGAATGTTTTCTTGTTTGAATATGAATGAGACTTGTGCATGCTGTCACTGATTAGCTGACCAGCTCTTACAATTTTTCTGTTCCCTCTTCTGTAATGAACCCTGAGCTTTGAAAACAGAAGTATGAAATAAGTGTCCTATTAAGGAAGGAACAATCTGCAGCCACTTGTTCTTTATATATTGACCAGTTGTGGTTATCAGTGTTAATCACCGTCTGATATAAAAGGAAACCTCTCTGGGGAAAGTTGAAAAATGTGTTAATTTATTTGTATATGAATCAATCATTAAGAATCAGTTTAATATAATTATTTAGTAGAAAACTATTTTTTTTTCTGTCCCTTATGAACTGTGGGTTGTCTAGCCTCAGGGTTCTAGGCCTGATACCAGTGTCAGGTAAGGGCTCCATCATATGAAGTGAACCTGAAAGCTAAGTAGAAAGTCGTTTACTTCCATAATATTTGTTCCATTATTGCACCAGTGAGCATATCTTTCTGGGTCATTTTTTGTTGAAAGATTTATGTATAAAATTTCTTTTAGTCCAGTACAGAGCATATGTTCCAACTCTTAAATGTGACCTCTCCTGCAAAGTAGACATTGTAAAGGGGAAAGAGAAATGCTACAGTGGAAAAACTTTGCCAGAAGAAATTTAGAGTGTAACCAGTGGGTCTAAGGCATCATGCAAACAAGAAATATCATGAAGAAAGATTGTAGCATGTAACAGTGATCCTTTGTGTAAATGACACTGTACTTCTCCATGTTCCTACTTAATTATGAGACAAGTGCAAGAAGAATTTTAATTAAGGATAATATGGAGAAATCATCTGATAGATTTTTGTTCCAAAAAGTTCATCAAAAACAATGAATGTCTAAGATATCATCACAGCTAAAAAGTGTCTATGGGATATATGTTTAAATGTAATGTGGACACCTAAATAAGATTATGGAACAGAAAATAGATGTTTCAGAAAGTTTAAGTCAAGTAGAAAGATGTGGCCCGTAATTAATAAAGCTGAATAGGAATTAATTCACTAACTCTGACAAATATATATTTCTAATATAAGATATTAGCAATATGAAAAATTGGGTTTGGAGACTATGAGGGCTATCTATGCTACCTGTGCATATTTTTTAATTGAAATTATTTAGAAGTTTCAAATTTCCTCTAAAACTTATGTGGCTAACAATTTTAGCAAAATTATACTTATAGGATGCCGTATCATCAGAGCCATAGAAGTTTTTACAGTATTTAATAATCAAGTTAAAATTCCTTAGCAAACTTAAAAAAGAATGAAATTTACTAGTTATAAAAGGTATCCAAAAGATATCTATATTCAACATCATATTTAATAGTAAATAACTAAATATTGCCTGCTAAGAATCAGGAAGGAAATAAGAAATTCACTTTCACATATTTATTGTACATTTTATTATTAATTTTAGAAATGTATTAAGGTAAGAAAATGAACTTAATTTCCAGCAAATTGGAAAGGAAGTGGTAAAAATGCCTTCATTCACAGAATAAAAAAAAAAAAAAGCTACCAAGAAACATTCTGATGAATCTATGACCAAAAAAAAAAAGTCCAAAAACCAGTAAATGAACATAATAAGGCCACATTATAATAATATGTGCAAGTATAAAATGTATATTGGCATTGAGAACTTGGAAAATAAAATGTTTAAAACATTAATAGATCATCAAATAAAATGCTGAAATATAATTATTACAAAATATATAAAAAAATTTTGACCTGAAAACAAGGTGCAATTAGAAAAATAAATACATGCGCAGGTAAATAAAGATCAAGTAGAATGAAGAGCTCAATCCTCACAAATTCATAAATGGACTATTAAAAAAAACCTGAACATTTTATTCTTGTTTGTTGGAAAAGAAGAACCAGTTTATTTGATGGAAATTTGTGTTAAGTAAAATATTCATTTATTTTTAAGAAAATCATAGTTGAACCAAGGCCAATGTTCTCAGTCTTTCAATAATCAATGATTTGTGATAGCAGCAGACACAAAGATAATAGAAGAGAATACAAAATACAGAAAAGGCCCACACAGTACATTGTTTGTTGACAATAATGAAAAGTAATAAACATGGAAAAGGGGAGTATTTTCAACATTCTGCTATGTCTACTCAAAGAGTTCTAGAAATTAAATATCATCTGTAGTAACAAAAATAAACATTTTTGTAATAAAATTAAAGGAATATTTCATCTTTAGGGAACAGTGATGGAAATGTTTGATATTTTTATGGTTTATATAATATATAGTTTATATAATAGTTTCCTGGAGCATATATCCAAAACTGTCAAAATTTTAGTCTTAACTTATCTTATTGCATATTAATCATTAAAAGTGTAAAATGAAGAAAATAATGAAGACAATATTTTCATATTGTCAGTTCAGCTTGTAGAATCTTTTTATCACTCATGAAAGATATTTGTGAATATGGAAGAGATAAGAACACAAAACTACTGAATAAATATTTGTAAACGAGTATTTTAATGTTTATAATTCTTAGGTCTCACTCTTCTATATAAATAGCTTTATTTTAGATGTAGAAACTAATTCATAGAATTTGATGACTCAGGGCATATCTTAGAGCAATGTCTGAAGGAGGGTAGTAAAAAATTCTTGGCTTTTCTAATATCATGTGTAGCTCCTCAGCAGTGGATTTGTTAAAACTGAATATAACAACGTTGAGTATTCGGTTTGAAAATATTACTCTAATAGACTGATATGAAAACAGATTGAAAGTAGATGTGGTAACAATTAGTAGAAATGAGCTAGGAAACCAATTCAGTATTCTGTACATCAGGTTATTTAAGTATGCACACTAGAATAGAGGAAATAAAGAGAAATGGACTTACAAGAAAACTCTTACACTTACCTTAGAGACTCCAATTGAGCATGATGAAGTGGCAATTCATTCTCAAAAACAAATGAAATATTAACAAGTCAAACACATTGTTTAACTTAATTGAGATTACTAGAATGTAATATCATTACATGTTCTATGAATTGCTTAATTTCAAATTAATTTAAAGTACATCTATTAAGATCCTACCTTGGTTCATATTACTTAGCTAAGAAAACAGTTAAACTCTAACTACAAATTCTTTCCTGGGACGCCCACACAGATGCTTTCTCACCTTGCAGGTCCCATGGTATCCCGACACCCAACTGACAAAACCAACACAATGCATTCTATTTTGGGTTTTGTATATGTATTATGTCTGGAAGAGAGTTACTTACAATGCCATGCTTCTGTGGGCCCCCATTCCCCTACTTCTCAGCTGAGCTTTCACCTCTGTGCTCATCAGAGAACTGCCCAAGATGGAAAACTCCCACTGTCTTGCCAACTTCCTCAGTGTCTGTCGATAGACCTGCCCCCTCATGTAACTGAAGCTGACCCATTGGGTGGGAGGGGTGACTGTCTCTCCTTTTATGTATGGGGTGTCTTAGGGTTCAGATATTTAGCTGTTACTGGTTCTTTCAGAGGACATGACTATCTAACAAAACTATGATCCTGCACATATAAAATATTAGTCAATATCTAAATCAGGAACATTAAAATTTGTGTCAATTTCAGTTATTAATTTGGTATTAACATCATACATTTCAGGAACTGCAGTTCCTCAAACTTCTTTTGGAGTGATTCCTGGGTGGACTGTGATTATAAGAGACATGAGTAATTTGAATGAAGGTCACTCTTCTCCGGAGACTTTGCAAAGACAAGGCATGCTTCAAGAAATTTGATGAAAATATATTGGATTCTTTTGCTTCTGCCCTGAAGCTAGGGTGATAGCTGATAGCGGATCCCTCAGATGTATTGGTTCTAGTGACAAGAGGGGACTTCCCTGCAGGCTCTTAACATTAAGAACGGCTGCAGATGAATAAATCTTATAAAATCTCTTGATGTGTAACAGCAAATCCAGCTTTTCAACAATGGCTTCGTAATTCCTTACTGTTTCCTCTACCTGACAATCACAACAGGTCAGTAATGTCATTTTCTGTAGTCCATTGTTGTCTTGGAATTCAAACAGTGTTTTACCCTTCTACTGTACCCTAATACACATCTAAGCTTAGGAGTCATCAGGCTATGTAAAGACTATGACTATGCATCATTAGGCTTTCATTATGTTTTGCTTTTCTTTTCCACAAAGGTATGAAATTCCTGTTCATAATGCATACAGTCCCTTCCATTAGACATAAAATTATTAATTACCAAGACTTTCAGCTTTGAACCTATGATCTACAACACAACAAGACTTTTGGCTAACAACAATAAATGTTTACTGTCTTACATGATTTCTGAAATATTTATATGTTTAATTGAAAATATTCTTACACAGGAATAAATAATCTTGCAATAATATTTTGAAAATAATAAAAAAGTCATTAGTATAGTAACCATGTGGACTAGAATAATATAGCAATGAGTTTTATGTATGCTTTTATATTATCTCCCTTGTATATGGTAGAAGAATCTTGAAAACCAATATTGGAGACTTAATGATGCATAACCATGGTTTTATTATTTTTAACATGTCTAAAGTTGAGCAACCCATAACATTTTCTGATGATTTAAAAAAGCAGGAAACATCTCATTCACTTAAAAGAGAAATGTGAAATGAATTCTGTGAAGATGAAATTACCCTGGGGATATTCTGATTTTTTTCAGTGTGAAAGTCTGGCCCATTCTCTTTGTATTAGCTTTGTAGACAGAACTGCAAAATTAACAAACCATGAAATTTAACAGCACACCAAGCCATAGCAGATGCCTGACTCTGCAGTTGCTACAGCAAAAACCAACGAATATATTTCAAGGATTAGAAGATAAATCATTTTTCTTCCTTTGAAAAGTCAAACATTTACATGCTTCATACATACTCATTTAGAAAAGATTCATTTTAAACGAACATGCTAGATCATCAATGCAATATAAGAGGCATTTTAAAACTCACTGGAGCAAAGAAAGCATCATAGGTCATTCTTGCAATCATACTTTATAGTGATCAGTGACAATAACATACTTTACTGAATAAAAATTTAACAACATATCTTCCTATGTGTTACTGTAGATCTATCCACAAAAATTGTAATCACACATGAAATAGCATTATAACTAAAATTATTTCCATGATTAAGATAATTGTAATAAAAATTAATATTATTCATATATTCATATGATTACTAAGATTAATTGTGTAGGGAATTATATCCCTCTGTTTGAAATTCCTTTAAAATGCTTATATTTTGTATAAAATTACATTGAAATCATTGAGGAAAACTGAAGTTCATTTACAAAGCAAATGCAGTTTAAAAATGAAGCCATAGTCTTTAATCAAGAATTCATTTCTTAAGACTTTTCCTAAGGACTAGCACATATTAAATGAAAACTGAAATAAAGTAAATATTCATCTAGTGGAGTGACTATAGTTTATTAATTCTCTCTACCACTCAACCATAAATATCTCTATTTAGATGGAGGCATTAACTGCTGTGCTGAGAAATGCCCATATTAAAATAGTAAAGAAAATTTAAATAGTAAGTTTTCAAAGGTTTTATAATATGACCTCTTAAGTATTCGAGACAAATGCAACATATATGTAGTCAAGCACTCAAAATATGTGACTAGTTTATTTAGATCAAAATGTTAACATATTGAGATACAAAAACATATATAACAGTTTTTCTCTTTGTGGTCTTTTGTCATATCTATGCTTTGAAAATGTATTTCTCATAAACATTACCAAAATTTTAGAATAATTTGTTTTTAAGAATTTAAGAACAGAACATACCTGTCAGTGATTATTATAAGAAATGTAATAGTTTGTAAATAAAGCCTCTGTGTACTATGTAAATGGTGCTTTCAGGTCACTAGATCTGTAATTCTATAAAGATAGTATAAATTTTATATGCTATTCACAAACAAGAGTTCAAAATATTGAAACATTCTCAAATCCAATACAATTACTCAAGTACATATAATATGATATGGAATATGAGAGATATAGGAGGTCAGTGGTTATGGAAAAAATACCTGAAATTTTTGAGGTCATGGGAATTGCATGGTTGTTAATGTTACTTGTTTTTAAATTGGTGTTAGAAAAAATTTCAACTATACAAATAGCTTATTATTCTTAGTTAATGCGCCCACATAAATGATATGACGAATTCTCAAAGAAGATTGAAATGTTTAAGGTAAGAAATGGTCAATTGTTGGGGAACCCTGCTGCTAGGTTTGTAGTCCTTCATGTCCCAATAGCTCTAAGGGGCTTGGCACTATATGGAAGGACTCCCATTCTCAGCGAGGGGCTTCCTGCTCTCTGCCTGACTTACCTGGAAAGTGCCACCAAGCACAGATGCCTGACCTTATTTGGAACATGACCTTTGGCATAGTTACCTGGAGTATAAACTACCCTCAGGTTTTTTCTATATGATAATTAGGCATTGCCCAATAGTCAGATGATAGGAGCCTACTGTCACATGTAAATAAAACATACTATGAGCACCTATCAGCTAAATCATTGGCTACTGCTTCCACACTATATTTTCCCTAACCCCCACTAAATAAACAGAGCTGTTTCACTGAGTCTGGAGCTGTTTGTATCACTGAATCTGCCTCCCAGGAAGGAATTTCTTCGGTCAGTGCTCACTGGCCATCCATGACCCTGTTCGTCTCTTCGGCTCCCTTTCTCCTCGTGGGCCGGTGGCCAACAACCCATGAGGAAATTGAGAGACCCGACAACTCTCGCCCGAACGTGAGGCTCTTGGAACCTGCAGAGTTTGTGAGTATCCCCTCTCCCCAAGAGGGTAGCGGCAGCTTTGCCTTAAGCCATCTCACTCTTGAGAATCCGTAGTCTCTCTTTTTCCTATCCCCTCTCCCCAAGAGGGTAGTGGCAGCTTTGCCTTAAGCCATTCCACCCTTGAGGATTGGCAGTCTCTCCTCTTTTTCCTCCTTTTATTTTTGGTCTGAGTCTTCGTGTGGGACCATTAAGGGCGAAAGAGCAATTGAGGCTTTCTGATCAGGGCTAACCCCAATGTTAGCCAAAGGCTCTTAGCCCTCTTAACAGACCCCAACTGCCTGCACGAGTGTAGACAAGACCCCCTATCTAAACATCTTTCTAAAGCACGCTTGCGCTGTGGACTCCATGGAATTCCCTTAGGTCTGATCCCAGGCATGTTCCCCTTGGAATCAGTGTTTCACCCCCCTTTCCTTTTCTATCTTGAACAACACCCCTAGAAACAAAGTTCTAAGGGATTTTTATACAAGCTTTGAAGTCAACTTCTAAAATAACAAACTTCCTTAATCTGTTTTGTTATCTCACCCCCGAGGCCCTCAAGCTCAAGCTAAACGAAGTTGGTGAGAATTTAAATTAACTAGCCTCTGGACAAAATGGAATTCCAGCTCCAAGTGCCCCATAAACTGAAACAAAGGATTTCAACTGTGGGTGGCTGCAGAGCACTTAAAGAATTTAAGGCGGCTTGTGCCATACAAACGGAAAAAGATTTTAAAAAGCCATTTTTTTCGTAAACTTTTTCTTGGGGAAGGGGCTCTCTGCGCCCCTGCGCGTTTCCCCTTAGGAGACACGACTTCATGCAACACTCACCCAGATGGCAGCTGGCTCACACTGAGGGCATGCATGCCATGCTGGTCATAGCCTTTTCAACCCCCTCCAGGGGCTCATGCCACAGTACACCGCTGTGTCTGTCTGCAGATGCAGGGCTTGCACCTTTTCTCCTTTTAGCCTTTTCTCCCTTCAAA